>NC_046309.1:24413333-24719351 GCF_004115265.2 Rhinolophus ferrumequinum
TTCTTTTTAAGCAGGCTATTTTGATAAAACTTTGCCTTAGCTATACCTAGACATTTTCGTGCAAATATATTTCACTTTCAAATTCTAGTCCATGTGCAAGAAGTTCTTTTAAATATAAAGGATTCCCCTCTACTGATCATATACCTGTCAGCTTATTTTTAAAGATTAAATTTCAGTGCATAAAATTAAATTGATATATGTTTTTAAAGCTTAGATTTAAATTATTCAAAAGTACTTCTTAACTATACTTCCACCTCTGCCCTGAATTATAGTGTGTTTAAATAACTCATTCTAACTCTTCATCTTAACATGCAACAGTATAATCTGCCTTACCAAGGTACTCTGTGTACTGATAGCCTAAACGGTCTGTTATTCAAGATGTGTTGTGGTATATAGAGTGCAAAGTTACCAGTATTAATACAATTCTGTTGAGATCCACTATTGAATCTCTTCCTTCCTTACTTAACTTTATTTTTAATGAACTATATGCTTTCAGAATAAATTAATAAATTCTGCGTGATCTAACCAAAAAAAAAAATTACCAGCACCAACTGCTGCCCATAGAGAGTTCACTGTAATAACATGAAGATATCAAATAAAATAACATTTTATTTTACTACATATAATTTTAATTAGCTAAAAATCTATCCTTAATTTTATTTAAAAATAAATAACAAAATCACAGATAGCAAATAATTAAATTACATCCTGCTTCAGAACACTAATAAAATATTATATGCTCAGAAAATAAAGAGATATTAAAGATTTAAAATGCCTTTAAAGATATTAGCTTGTACCATATGAAATTACCAAGTTAATATTTTCATCTTAAAAAATGCATTTTCATCTCCGTAAAGTATAACAAAAATAAAAGTTAGAGTTAAGAAATTTTACATAAAGAATCACTCCATTCTTCTTTTTCAGAAAATATATTTTACTTAGAAAATTTCAGTATTTTATCTAAATTCAGGACAAGGGAAATTTCAAGTATAACAGATTTAAAACTCTTCTGAAAATAGAGATAATAGTGTAATGCCTGGCACATAATACCTATTAAATGAGTATGAGCCTATAAAGAGAGGACAAAGATAAATTAAGATTTTAGCTTACTGGAATAGACTTACTGCCTATGAGATGCCACCACGCCTCTACTGTTCCATGAGCTTGTGTTTATGAATCACTCATCATGTGACAGGCAGGATTATAAGCACATGAGTCTATTTGACTCTAAGAATAACTCTATTATCATTTTATTTCTGGACAAGAACACTGAAAAGAGAAGCAGACAAAATTTGACCAAAGTCAAAAGTTTAGGAAATGGAACATGAGCAATTTATGGGTTCAATCTCTTTAACAAGCTCTTTTAACCACACTGCTGCCTCCTTTGTATAGAAAGCAATCAATGGGAAAGCTCCATTATTATTGGCAGAATAAATATAATTATGTCTTCTTATAATTTTAATTTTAGTTAAAAATAATAATGAATTACTGGAGTTCTGGGTTTCATTTAGGATATAAAAGCAAGAAGAACTGTCACTCCTACCTAATAATAAGATAATCAAAAAATATCGTAACTTTTCTTGAACTCATCAGAGCTGAGGTCATGGGCTAAGTAACTAAATTGAAATTCAAATCCGAGGAAAGATAATACCTCCCAGGAGAGGAAAAACATGATCACTGATTTACTCGTGACAAAGAGCTGCCATAAAACCATGTTGAGAATTCATCTAGAAATTTCAATGGATTGCTAATGGATGATAAGGTAGGCTACTGTGAAAGTACAGAAATCCTGTGTGGCAGAAACAGGGAAGGAATTTACCCCCCTCTTGAAGACACTTCTCTAGGGATCTCAATTGTGGAGTAAGAAAGGGGGCTGCAGGTAAGAAACAGCAGGAAGCCCTTCCAGATCTTTCTTCCCTATACAACAAAAGCTTTAAGTCACTGGGAGAAAACATCAGAAACCCAGTTGTTCCAGCAAAAGGAGATGATCCATTGTGGTTCTTGAATGAAAATCATAAAAAAATACAACAAAACCAACAAGACCTTTCCTCCTAGAAAGGAGCAGGAAAATGTCCTGCTCCCAGACCACTAGAAACCTCTTACTGCTGGGGAGGAAAAGGGAAGGTGTCCCACTCAAGTTACACCAAAGACACAGGCAACATATGTATATGCCACAGACACTACAGTAGCAGTAAGTGTGGGAAACTGAGAAAGCCTCACCCCAAACTCCCAGGGACATGGAACTTGCCTAAGACTGAGGTACAATCAGGAAAGCAGACAAGTCCCACCACCCCATACCTGAATATTAAGGAAATCATGTGCTCTACATAGTACAATAAAGGCTCTTAGCCATTAATACCCTTTAGTGGAATTAGACATGATGACATTATTATTTATTAAAATATATGTGGAAGGCAAGGTGTATCCTTATGGAACAATCCAGATTTTAATACTCAATTAAATCCTAAAAATACTCTTGTAACTTTGGCTATAAAATTATTTTTAATTGTTTAAGTTACAATAAAGGAAATTTTACTTTTACTCACTCTTTATGGATTTTTTCCACTCCTAACTTAATTCTGATACTATAATTATCTTTTATACTAAGTTTGAAATTACTTTCCAACTGTTTTATTTTGAATTTTGTGTTTGTTTGTTTGTTTGTTTGAAAAACAGTTTTAAAACAATTATGAATAATTCCTGCTTTATTTGGTGATACACTAGACAGAATGTCAAGGGCACTCTTGTTCACATCTCTTAATTTCTCCTTAGGAAAAGGCACTTTGTGTCAACTAATGCAAAACGAACACATACTGTACATTTACTTAACATATTTGATATACTCTACGACCCTGTCTGTAATATGATCCATAAGAAGGATGAAGAAGTACCTCCTGAAATAAGAAACACACAACTAGAATATAGATAGATAGATAGATAGATAGATAGATAGATAGATAGATAGATAGATAGAGATAGATTATAGATGATACAGATATAAATATAAATATGGACACACACACACACACACACACACACACACACACACTAACTTGCAGGTACATACGCACGCATATATCTGGTCAGTCAAAAGTCCTCAAATGTTTTCACTGCACTGTCCTGATTATTAAAAAGTTACCATTATTCCTTTTCTAAATTATTTTAATAACCTCCTCTATATCACTATAACTTCATATCATTCCAGCCTTAGGCTTTTTAAAACAAAAACAGTGTCTAAAATTAAATTTTATATTATGGAATCTATACTGTTTTTCATTCTGGGTTTGAGACTGAGCATAAAAATATGTGGTATAGAAAAAACTCATCACCTATATATCTGAAAAAATTATGTTGGTCAATTACAAATAAACAGAAGAGCTCAGCAATTCCTTTGAAAACAAATTTTTATATTTTACCTTCATCCTATTATTTTCCCTTGACTAATGATCTCCAAACCCTCTATGCTCCCAAAATTATGATTATAAAAACCTTCAAAAGTAGAACATTTTTAAACTGGAATATACCAAAAATAGCAAATTTTACCTTTATTCTTGTTTTTATAAAATCAGTGCTTCTACATGGTTAAATTTCAGTGTTCAAACTATTATCCAACAACTTAAAGTTTGCAAGGGCCTCTGTGTGGTATTTTTAATAAATGTCTTACATTCTTATTCTGAAAAACAATTTTAGAGCATTTTTAGCAATCAAGATTTTACTAAAAGTTAAGAGTTTTGTTTTAATATGGGTGAAGGTTTTTAACAAAGGGACTATTAAGGAGTTTAAAATAAAAAAATAATATATACACATTTCATGAAACAGGCAAAGCCAGTCCTATAGAATTCCTTATTTTCTGTTTACATTAAACATTTCTAATAGACACTGAAAGGAAATAAGAAGGGGTTATGCAGGCCTTCAGAAACTTTATTTACAGTTCATTTACATAACATGTATACTGCTTATGGAGTTAATTCATAAATAATAAATGAAAATGTCAAAAGTTCTTCGTTGGCGCTGACCTACTCTGGATTTTCTCTGCTCTAAATCTGCACTGGACACCACCGGAAATTCTACAGTCTTCTGAGGCAAATTGCCTTAAGCTTGTAATAGACCTCCCGAGAGTCACTTTCCTGTGATGCCTGGATTATCTGATGGCTAGTGAGCTGGCTGTCTATGGCTGTTCCCTAATAATAACGCTCCCTCCAAGGTGTGCTGTTAAGGTATTCTATTCCAAGTACAGACTCCTTACTCCACATCCTTGAGCCTCTAAGCAGGAATGTGAGATCGCACGCTCCTTTCTGAACCAACTGATAGGTCTGAATACATGAAAATTCTCTGAAAAATGTGCTCTGTGTTGCCCTGGTTTTGTGCAGAGTCTTGTGTCAGTTTCATGGTTAACACTTGAAATGAAAGGTGCTAATTTAATATCCATGAAAAATCGTAATTCAGTCTCATTGGCTGGGGACTTTTCTTGAATTATTACATACATCAAAATTGGATAATTCAAGAGGTACATTTTTTAAGATCTTTATTATAAAATCTACCTATAAAAGGATATCCAGAAATCTTACATTTAAGAAAATGATCATAATTGTAATTTGACATTCTGTTACAATATAAGCCATGGCTATTGATTTGATATTCTAAATTTAAACCTCTGAATAATGCCTAACCTTATATTACAGTCTTACAAACTTATCAAATATTTTTTTTCCATGACGAACACTAATGAAAGATGTTCTCACTGCATATGTTTACTTTTTGTAAACAGTAAAGAACCCAACACAAATCTATCCACGATTCCTTCCTATGCTTTGTTTAACATGAAATTGAAATCTCTAATATCATAACAAACACAAATTTGGGAAGCACAATCATTAACATTAGACTTTTCATTATATTCTCAAGTTTCTAGGTCAGCAGTTTAATTAATCACCACAAAGTTTTCAGAGTGAAATCATATACAATAATATTAATAAAAATGTATATTCTTAATTTATATACTTACATATTATAATATTCAAAATCACTGATCTTTAGCAAAACTAAATAAGAAAATAAGTTATTTCTTGTCTTCAATGAACTTTAAGTCAGATAAAATACAAAATTATTATAGATGTATAAGAAATCATTAGATCTAAACATAATTGGAGCAAATATACTAGATAGTTCAAGCAACTTAATAAATGGAGTTTCTTGTCTGGAACTTTATACAAATACCACAGATTTTCTTTATTCAGGAGTCAAACCAATTTCTCTCTCTTTACTAGATTCTACCCATATCTATTACTTAAATTCATGCATTTAGAAATTCATTCAGCAAATACTGAATGTAATTATATGCAGAAAAAATATATAAAAACTTGTGAATCAGTCTTTTCTGTGTCTACCCATTAGTTGAACTGTCTATTGTTAAGGCCAGTGAATGTTTATATTCTCACATAGGAAGAATGTCATAAGTCTTTTCAAGCTGATACAGTTTCTGACCCAAAGAACTGCCCACCTGCCCCTAGAAAAAATACCTCTATTATATTTTCTTGTCCTGACTTTAATTATTGTCTCCAGAAAAGCTCATTCGAGATGGAAAGCTCTTCCCACACACTGAGTGCTTTCCATAACAAATATCAGAGGAAATAACACACACAAAAAAGGGTGAGAGTGAAGTAGAAAGCAACACACAAAAATCTATAGAATGTTAGTCGGGTGGGAAGTCTGGAACCAGAATCTTTGTCAAAGCCTTTTTCTGTAAGAATCACTGTGTAAACAGAATTTTGTATATCAAGAGGTTATCCACAAGACCCTAACCAAGACCTTTTCTGAGAGACAGAACGGTGAAACTGGAACACCCAAATTGCTAAGAACAAGTTGTAGCTACTTCTGTCTTCTGCGCCCATCCCCCCATCCCCTTCTTTCTTCCTTGCTTCTCTTGGCATTCCTACTATACTTTTTCACTTATCAATGCACTTGAATAATGGTCAGTATGCACCAAGCTCGCATAATGGAAGTTCAGGAAAAAAGCCCCATCTAATCTGTCAGTATGTTACCATCATGTCATACAAACTTGGCTGACAAGAGCCATCAGCATGGGAAGTGCGAGGAGCGGTATCGTTTGGGACAGAGGAGAGGGTCACCATGGCCTAAGCACACCTTAAACAGAGGGGCTATTATAACTGCCAACATACCATTTCATTTTTAAGGTCTTTTTCACCTTCCCACAAGTATTCGGGCATTTCTTTTCCTGTTTTTAAATTGGAACTAGAAGGCAAAACAGGTTAGTGCTACAATAGTTAAGATAATGAATCTTCCAGTATTTAATCCAGGGACCATGCCAGTTCCAGTGATTCGCAAAATATTAAGCAGTACAACAAAATCATTGTCAAAGGGTCTTTAAGTTCCACAGGTCTGATGGAAAAATTAATATATTCGCAAACATGAAGAAAATAGCATATTAAATTAAAAATAAAAAACAGCAATACTGTATTAATAGCAACATGGGTCAGTATTATTTAAGCTGGTAAAACATTAATCAAATAGCAAAATGAGCAAATGAGATATAATGATAATTTATGCAAAAGGAAATATATTTAATAAAAAAACATGAAATGTTTCATTCACCACAATCTACCAAACTATTTTCAGTGCAAAGGAAAAAGGGTCGGTCTACTGCACATTTCTCAGGTCCATGTGTCCAGAAAATATGTGCCCAAAAGGAGTCCTAAGGACTTATCATTAGATAAGAAAAACGTAGAATTTGAAATTCAATGTCTTAAATGTTATCTATACTTATTCCCCAATTCAAGATCAAAGAATTTAGTTCTATTCTTTGTTAATTCATCTAAAATGCATTGCCTTTATATTTCATAGCTTCTGCAACAATAAAATAGCTTTGGCTTTATACTCATTTTGCAATAATGAGACAAATATATTGTAATATTAGATTATTATTGGTTTCAATAATAATTATTATCTTGAATGTATTCTATGTCATTCTGCACACAGAATTTTTTTGATGGGACAGAGAGAAAGCAAATAAATGAAAATCATATTCTGTGAGTATTGCATGGATACTGCAGATTTCTTACATTAGTTATTTGTAATCTATGAAATCTGCATCTCCTACATAGAATATAGTATCTTTTCTTGTATGTATCCTCATCCTCTAATGGGAGCTTATTGAGAGACAAATGTTGCTAAAATCATAAAGAAATGTGATAATCTGAAGTTTAGTCCAGACAAAAAATACTTACTATGAGGAATCACTAGGAGACAGATATTAGACCAGTCGCTAAAAATACAAACGTGATAAAGACTCTGCCTATAAGAATCTTAAAGGTAGTAAGAGGAAGATACACAGGTAAAAGTAAAATAAAGCAAGGAGGAAACAAGACAATTAAAATATGGTGTGTATGGAAAACTAAAGGAGCTATGGAACTGCAGGGAGAAGGACATTTTCAAGGAAATGGGGACGTACTGTTAGAGGAGATGATGCCTGAACCAAATCTTGCCGGGGACTTCACATGGATGACAAAATGGGGATGGCACACATTTCGTTTTCATCTTTTAGATTTTTTTAATATAGTTATTGGGGAGTATGCCTTTCTTCTGCAAACATCAGCCATCTTTAAGGGAAAATAACGTGTTAGTGGCAATCTAAACTCAGAAACCAAGCACGCAGGATGTTAATCCCGGTTATGTGAGACCTGGTACACAGGTCAATAAAATGATCCAGTTTAATCAGTAGTAACACTTAGAGAATGAAAACGTCATTTTAAAAAACTTTCAATACATGAACTAGCTGCACTGGCCAGTCACCCAGAGCTCAGGCATCGGTCAGTATTAAATATTAGCAGAATAACAAAATGAGTGATAAACTTTCCAAATTATTTTTTTTCCCAAAAGTGAAGTCAGGTAAAAACTGCATACACTGCAAAAAATGGCTGTGGTAAAAGAATATTAATTTCCCAAATTATTTGGAAATATGCATTTTCCTAAAAAAGAAAAAAGGAACTGAACTCGACACTTCTGCTTTACCAATGATTGATGTACTGATCATAACTGTTACTAACATTTATCACTGAAAGACTGAAAACTGATGAGTAAGATGCCATGTGTGCGTCTCATAATGGGTGCCTGGAACGCCTTACTTACTCTGTTTTTTTCAGATTTATACCTGTTTCAGATTAACTACCTGGAACACAGCCTCTAAACTTATGTCTGAAAAACTGAAGCGCATTCACTTGACAATAATGTGTTAAGTAAAGCAGCAGATTACAAGCAGCCAAAATTCTGAGAGCAGCAAAGGATACCTGAAGAGAAAAACTGTGTAAAAGAAGACGTCAGGCACACAGACCTTAGAAGCAGTTCATCGCTGATGGCTGCAGAGTCCGCGGGACAGCCACCAGAATCCTCATTTCACACACCTGCTGAGTCAGGCATGTTTACAACAGAAACAACGTCATCCATAACATTTACCATGAAGAGACATGGCGGTGCATAATTCACTTCAGATAAATTTAAACTGTAATGGTAAAATGCCCAAAAATGTTCATGATTTTGCCAGAAAAAATTTTACCATGTGTTTTTCTGCCCAAAGTAAATGAGTAGAACAACTCATTCAACATAGATTTATTTTCTGTACAGCTTGACTAAATTATTGCAAACTACTCATCTGCAAATTATTATATTAGATAAAATTATAGCTTTTGAATAAAGTCCGAATAGTTGATGAAGATGAACTATATCTAATTATGTCCTCAGTTTACTCAGGGATGTTATAGGTCAGTATAGCTTATTAACTGGATAGCATATTTGAAATTCGTATCTTATCATATAATGAATATTGAAACATAACTGAAACGACTATTTTCATAGTTAATACAGTAGACATATTGGAACTGTATTAAAGAAAAAATTATTTGGACAGTTGTTCAAGTGGTAAGGAAGACTTTATTCGGGTCTGTTGTGATAGGTGTCAAGATTATCACATTAAGGGAGAGAAACAGGGCTACAACAAGGAAAAGTGGAGATTTATACCCAAGGAGCACAGTGTGAGGTCAGTAGATGAAAAATTACTAAAAGGAGACATCAAGGGTAGAGAGATGCTTGCTAAATTAACTTAACATTTTTACTCAAGGCAGGCCAGGATGATCAGATACCAGGGGTGAGGGGTAAGGAATTTGATCAGATAGCAAGGGTGATCAGATATTCAAGGTAAAGGATTCTGTCTAACCTGACTCAGCATGATTCTTGCTGCAACCCAACCGGACAAGCCACACACAAGATAAAGAACAAAGCCTAAATGAAAAGAGGCCCTGAGGAGCCCTCTCCAGTTTGGTCAATGGGAGAGTGTTTGTGAACTGTGACAACGATTTATGTATTCATATTAACTTAGTTAAGACAATGTGTCAGCCACATTTGTTATTTTTGAGGTGACTTCAAAGCCAATTTCATATTTTAAATCAAGGAAACTATACCCAGTACAAATCTATTTTTTAGGAACAAATAAAAAAGACATGTCTCTCAATAGGCTTGTATTGTTTAAAAATATATGTTCCTTTTAACAATATAACTTCTCATAAGATATTAGAACACTGTGCAATCATTTATTTTAATCACAAAACATTCCAAGGAGAACCAGCCACCAACATTTGTCCTGCGCATCAGGCTGCACAAGATGCACACCAAAGGACATGAGTTCCTAGAGAAGGAAGCTTTTCCAGTTCTCAGTTCTGGCTGTACCTGCACAGTCACCTGACTTCTTCAGATGCCTGCTGCCAGCTCAGTTCATCTGAGCCACGGAGGACTGTTTCAGCCTCACCTGGTGACCTTGGAATAGCACTGACTTGAACGACCCAGTCTCCACCACCCAGTGGCAGCGACTATAACTTCTTTAACAAACTGTGAACCCCCCACTAAATCTAGCCTTTCTTTGCTCCTTTCCATCAGTGTTAGGGTATCTTTTAGGGGCCCCTTTCCATGTTAATGGTCAATCTCCTACCACAACCTAATAATTCTCTATAGTAACATTTCTCTATTTAAAGTAGTATTTTTCCTGATTAGACCAAGACTGATAGGCCCTGTAAAACTTTCTCCCTTAGAATTTACACAAAATAGAAAATGGACAGATGAATGGATGTACGGATGCTGATGAGGTGATGGTGATGATGATGATTATAGATGACAGATGATATATACATATACATTATACAGTTTCACTTTGTTCTGTGCAAATGAAATATAATACTTAGTAACAAATTGAACCAAAGACACTGAAATTCATTTTGATTTCCCACTGAATTCCTTAAGCACCTGCATAAATAATCCATACAACTCAGCACTATAAACTAGACATAGAGAGGATTTAGTTTAAAATTATTAAATGTCAGGAAGAAAAAAACAACAACCCACAATTCAAGACTTGAAAATATCCAGGATATTTCTTCTTACTTGTTAAAGGAAAATCCCCATTATTGACTCTTTTAAAATGGCAATTTGTTCTTCTGCAATCCAAAATAACAAGTATAATTATGGTCAAGTCTGTGAAGAATGCAAAAAAGGATCTCACTTCCTTGAGATCCAAGAAGTGAATGTGCCACTACTATTTGTTCTATACAGACCTGTTCTTAGTACCAACGTATGAAACGTACACATCTTAATTACCTAAATATTAAAAATATATTTTATTTTAATATATTCAATGAGAACTGATTATTAAATTCACTTGATTACAAAATTTACTCATCTTGAAGAAAGTTTAATATAAAGACTATACTCTAAGGAGAAAACATTCAGTTAGAGGATTCATCTGGAAAGTAAGTAAAATGAATTCATGATTAAAATCTGATTACAATTGTACCAAAAACTCCATCACAACTATTAACCCGTATTAGCAAAATCAACTTTTTTTTAAGTAAAAGCTTACTCTCTTTTTAAATTTTATTTTCTACATAGCATGGAAACTTAACTCAAGCAAAACCAAATCTAAATTAATAATTGCAAAGTGCACTTGAAGCCTGTGTAATTTTACTAACCATTGTCACCCCAATAAATTCAATTAAAAAATAATTGCAAAGAATCATAAAATTCCCAGAAGGGTCTAACATTTTTAAAACTATAATTATAACATTATAAAATATTAACTGTCAAGAAAAGTATTAGAAAGAATTAGGTTATTTTTGCCCAAAGATACCTTTAGCTAGGAAAACTTTTTAATGTTATTTAGAACAAAGGATTCTAAATATTCTACCCCCCCTCTGTGTATATCGCTACGTCAGAAACCCCTTATGAAGAGGATTTCTTTTAATCTTTGTGATAATCAACTGTTCACGAAAATTTTATTGACAAAATTGTGTTAAATGTTCATCATCCTTGTGATAATCAAGTATTTACGAAAATGTTACTGACAAAATTGTGTTTAATGTTCATAGCAGAAAAATTTTTAAATTATTACTTGTGTTTCTGTGACATTTTCATAATTAAAGTTTACACAAATAAGACTTTGTTACAAAGATTAATGAATGCACTTATGTATGCAATAAACTAAATGTTTACGAGTGAGATATAAATTTGGGGGAACTCAAATATGCCAAAAAAAAAAAAATGCAAGTAGAATCCACTGACTCTTGGCCAATAATAAGGCAGAATCTATGCTAAAATATAAATGTTAGCAATGAAAAGTCAAGGAAGTAAAATTCATAAATTAGCCAATTTTCTTTCTGTTGTTGCTATCAGCTATGTACAACAAGGAAACTTGACAAACCATGTTTAATGAACATTGTATTATGTTGATATAATCAAACTGTCTTTTAGGCAAAAGTTAAAAATATATAGGTTAAAGTTCCTTTAAATTTTGTTACACTAAGATAAATTTAGCAAAATAAAGTACTTAGTTGTATTTAAGTATAAAATTAATAAAATAATATTCAAGCAGCTGAAGATAGCATCGACATATAGATACCCTTATTCCTGAGACTAGGAAAAAAATAAAAAGCTCTAACGAAGCCAGATGGTGAGAGATGATGCCCTGTGTGATTTTCTTATGTTAGAAAAGTGTTGAATTGGGGATAAACCGTAAGTGTAAAATCTATGTGACTTTCTGAGGTTCTGACTTCTCAAGAGGGGTGAAATTGAAGCTAATACAGTTGGACCTTCCCTCACTCCGTTGTAATAGGATCCATCACTTTAAGGTATAGCCAAGGAAACTGAAAGAGATGCATTTCTAATTAAGAAACTTTAAAGCCACGATAGCATGATTATTAGCAAAAGAACCATGAAGTTAATATTTATTCAATGCCTGTGATGTGTCCACAATGTGCTAATGCATATTTATCACAACATATTTGAGACAGACAGACCTAATATTTTGGTAGCTGCATTTTACTGATAAGAAAACTAAAATTTAGAAAAATTTATATTAAAATTTCCAGTAAATAGCAGAGGCAAAATTTGCTTGATTTCAAAGGTAATTCACTGAGGAGTTACAGTTTATATTTTAGTTCCAAGTTTACTGAAGTATAATTTTATACAATAAAATTTAGTCTTTTTAAAGTAGGAGTTTAATGTCAGTTTCCCATTGTTCATGCCACTATACAGAAATACAGTTAATTTTTGTCTAGTCATCCTGATTCTTCCATCTTGCTGGAATCACTTATCAGTTATAAGCATTTTTATAGCTGCTTTCTTCTCTCTCACCTCCCTCCCCCTTCCCTTCTTCTTTCTATGATCCCATTTATATGCATAAAGCATGAAACAGGTGAAAATAATTTGTGCTTTTGGGATGTTCCAGTTGGCGTTAGTCTTGGGGTCAGGAGTGACTGGAAGGGACATGAGATTGTTGGTAATGTAATATTTCTTTGTCCAGGTGCTGTTACTCAGGTGTGTTTAATTTGTAAGCACAACTGTTCAGCATAACATATTTAAATAGTTTTTTAAATAAAATATAAAACAAGGACAAAAGTAGTAAAATTTATACACACACACACACACACACACACAACCAGGGCTACCAAAAAAATGTATACACATGACTTGTATTCATCTTTTGTTATCGGTATATATTGAGTATTACAATTTTAATACAGCTTTTCCTTTCTTAAAATGTGTATGCATTTTTTTGGTACCCTCCATATATGCTGACATAAGTACTGCCATATTTACTGCCATTGTTTTCCGCCAAAACCCCACCTATAATCACTGGGTTTACAGCTTCAGAAACACTGACCTAGCATTAACAGTGTAACCTTTAAGAGCTGTGAGTAGGATTCATATTATGAAGAAAAAATGTATAGTAAGGTAAAATTTAAGACAGAGTTTATTAAGAATGGCTACTATTTATTTCGTAAAGATCATGTGTCATAGTCTACTAGACATTAAATTTACTCTATCTTTCCTCAAACTTTTCAAGCATTCAATAATTTTCCATGGTCAACGAAACTGAAATTGGATTGGATGTCATGAGAATTGACATTAGATATTTATTTTATGTATTACATGGCATGCAGTGTGCAGAGTACTTTCATGTGAATTAACTTGAAATATAATAATAATCAGGAATAAATTTCTCATAAATGTGGTATTTGACAATAGATAACATTTTTAATATGTGACTAAAGTGAATACAAAGGACATCTTTTAAAAGGAAAGGAAATATAAAAACTATCACTTGAAATGTATAGGTTATGGCTGGATCAAAGAATGGAGTCTCCCTTACTAATATTGTGGGTTTCTACCTTTCAGTATTTCTTCAACTCCCGTTGGCAATCTTTGACTCCTGCTTTCTTACAGACAATTAAGACTCCCTGGTCTAATTATGGAATCCATAGGAATATCCACATTCCTGAGGACACACTATATAGTGTTTTTTTTTATTCTGGTAGTTACCTCTGTTAATATAACCTAATGTAATATTTAATATATGCCATGTTCAACCCAAGTGTCAGTTTGGGATTACCTATCATTTGATAATTGAAGAAAAACTAATTTAAACGTCAATTTTATCACCTGTGAAAATACGGTATCCTTCCCAGAAACTTTACAAATCCCCAATCTCATTTCTTCTTCATTTTCTTTTCCTGTCTCTGCTCCAGTGTCTATGTGATATCTTAGTTTTGCTCCAAGAAAGCCTGTATATACTGGCTCCTTAACTGGTTTACAATAAGAGAACTGGACAAATAATTAATTTGAAAACTACTGAAGACTTGAACAATTTCGGAAATATATTAGACCACAACACAGAGAGCCCTCTGTAATCCCACTGGATTCCGTTTCAAATTCTAATGATGACAGGATAAAGTATGTGAAAATGCTTGTGAGGGAAAATGAAGGAGAAGGTTGCATAGACATCAGACCTGAACGTAAGGCTGACCAAGGTTAAGGAGAGAGTGAAGTGATAAAGACGGGATGCAAGAATCTTAGGCCACAGTTCAGTCTGAGAAAGTTAGGCCAGACTGACCAGGAGTTATTGCACCCAAACTGCCCATCAAAGCAATCCTGCCTTTCCCAGGAACGGGGCTGCTTAGTTCCACTGCAGCACTCACTCAGTCAGTCAGTCACTGGCAGCAGCCAAAGGAAACACGGAATCAGCAGAAATGCAGGGATGGATTTGCACAAATGCAGAGCAGCTCACATCAGCAGACACTGTGTTCCATGCAGTAAGGGACCTGAAGGGCACATTTTCCTGACTGCCACAGCCCATCCCTTTCACCACACAGATTATGTACACAGGTGGAACAGGTGGACTGATCTCACGGGCCTCTCTGCTTACTTACTAAGAGGAATGTCAGAAGAAAGAGATTAGTAAGTGAGATTAACTCTATCCCCCATCAGTCTAGTGCATTTCAGGGCTGCAGCTGGTGCTTGTCCTACTCCACTGCGATTGACAGAGACTCTCTCCTTGACTAGACGTCAGTTAGGCTTCTCTGAACCTTCTCAACCTTGGGTTTCTGTTTCCATCTTTGCCAAGTCTAGCTTTAGCAGCAATCCTTCCAGGTCACCCTTGATATCAGATCACCCTCAATATCTAATCAAGTTCCTCATCCCCCACCTTCCACGTGGAAGTCATCAACCTGCCTTCAGCAAGAATCCTGTTGTTGGTTTAGCAAGTCTCTCTACTCTTGATGATTCCTTTTAGTAATTGTCCATCCACTGACCCCCTCACTCTGCTCACTGTCTATAAATTAATAGCTTTCTTTGCTGTATTTGGAGTTGAGATTGATATCTCCTCTCTATTACAATAGTCTTGAATAAAGTTTTCCTTACCATTTTAACAAGTGTCAGGCTATTTTCTTCTTTAACAGTATTCTGAACTCCTCTCCCCTTCAGCTATCACCTAGGTAGGCTTGGTGTATTACTTGGCAGTTAAACAAATCCTTTATCCATAGGGGTTCTGGACGTTTCATTTTCACAGATTCCTCAAGTCACAGTTGTTGCATGTGCCCATTCAGAGTTCTACTGAGGCAAAGGAGTACCAGGAGGAAACTACAAAGTCACAGGGTTTCACATGCATTCACCGTCTCCATTTTGTAAGAAGAGCCTGTCCTCTCTTCCTGACCAGTGTCAATTGCCTTTGTCAGTATGTAACTCTTCCTCTCACCTCCGAGGCGCTAGATACAAGAAATTCAAAGGGCCCTGGTAGCAGTCCACAAAATGCTTGCAGAGTTGTCTGGCTAAATTTTAACCCCCTTGTTGATATCAGACTTCCAACCCTGCAGAAGCCAGAGTTGGAATATAGTGTGAAAAAGACAGTCAGTTCATAAAATATTCCATGTTATTTCTTGGGAAAAAAAAATTCAGTTTTTCAGGCATTTGGCAGATAGTTGGACCCATGTGACTGGTTCCCAGGTGACCAATGGAATGTCATGAATTTCATCCAGACCAAACCAGTAAAAGAACCTCACAATACACAGATGTTCCAAATGGTTCAGATACAAGGCACTGGACTTACCTTCAGCAGAGTCCCTGAGCGACTGTGGCTCTGATCCCCCACTAAATCTCATTACGCTTTTTCGAGTGAGGAAAAGAAGTACTGTTAATGGGTTAAGTCACAACGTTTGAGGTTTAATTTATTAAATTAGCATGCCATATCTATTCTCAGTGAAACATATCTAAAGATTTTTGAACAGAATTTATCGTCAATACTTTACAGAAGCTCATCAAAATATAAACCTGTATGCATAGATATGCATGTTTATGCATATTTATATAACTAAATATCAAAAATGCATTGCAATGCTATTTTTCCTTAGAAAAATTTTCCTTTCATAAGAAGCTTCATACTATATGTATATCAAATACCTGTAGGATGTCTTGTTGTATGTAGAGTATCGATCTGGGTTCTGAGTATCAACTGAAACTTAAATATCCAGAATGGTAGAATGGGTGGATGGGTTGATAGGTTTCTCCTCTTTGGAAACAGATTTAGAAAGAATAGCCTGACATATGTCATTATATTTAAATAATATATGACCACAATAATGGTGACTGACAACAGAAATACCACCTAGAAAGAACATCTACACACATGAATACACTTACATACACACCACATGGATCAACATGAAGACTATCTGTATGTACACTTACATTGACACACACCATAGGCATTCTATAATCTGAGATTGAAAATAGTGCCGTTGGGTCATATGGTAATTCTATCCGTAATTTTTTGAGGAACCTGCACACTACCTTCCAGCAACCCCTCTCCTGGTTATCTACCCAAATAACCTGAAAACATTTATCCATAAAGACATGTGTGCTCCAATGTTCACTGCAGCTTTATTTACGGTGGCCAAGACATGGAAACAACCAAAATGTCCTTCGATAGATGAATGGATAAAGAAGTTGTGGTATGTATACACAATGGAATACTATTCGGCGGTAAGAAAAGATGAAATAGGACCATTTGTGACAACATGGATGGATCTTGAAATTATAATGCTAAGTGAAATAAGTCAGACAGAAAAAGCAGAGAACCATATGATTTCTGATATTTGATATAACACACTGATATGTGTTATATGAACCAAAAACAAGAAAAGAACAAGACAAACAAATGAGAAACAAAAACTCATAGACATAGACAATAGTTTAGTGGTTACCAGAGGGTAAGGGGGGAAGAGGGTGGGAGATGAGGATAAAGGGGATCAAATATATGGTGATGGAAGGAGAACTGACTCTGGGTGGTGAACACACAATGGGATTTATAGATGATGTGATACAGAATTGTACACCTGAAATCTATGTAACTTTACTAACAATTGCCTTCCCAATACTTAAAAAAAAAAGGAAGAAAAGAAAATAGTGCAGTTAAAGATCAACACTTATCATATTTTCAAGACTGTTAGTAACTGAAGTCCCTAGTCACTAAAGCTGGACTGTCATTTACAAGACCTATCTTTCTTTAATGTCATTTGACAATGTGTTTAAGAGATGTCTAGAACTGTTATTAAACTCAAAGTATACAGATAAAAGCTTCTAGATTATAGTCTAAAATAAACTTTCAATGTCAAGCTTGCTCTACCTCCAATAATCTACTCCTGACTTTAATAAGTGCATTCTTCCATGTGTATCAATTATTCTATTAACTATAGGATGTTAAATCCATAAATTTTCTTTATGGACAGTATTGTCAATGCTGACATGATTTACAATTTGAGAAGGAAACAGTTTATAATATTCTGTAACCAGTGGTTTAAAAATCAGTTACAATTTGTGGATGTAATACTTCCAATCCATATATATCAGAACAATAAATGAATGACTATAGAAACTCAGTAATAATACCGTGTTTCCCCAAAAATAAGACCTAGACAGACCATCAGCTCTAATGCGTCTTTTGGAGCAAAAATTAGTATAAGACCCGGTATTATATTATATTATATTATATTATATTATATTATATTATATATTATATTGAGTCTTACATTAATTTTTGCTACAAAAGACGCATTAGAGCTGATGGTCTTGCTAGGTCTTATTTTCAGGGAAACACACTATGTTTATCAAGTCATACACTTGAAAACAAAAATAAATAAATAAATGATTTTGTGTTCCACCAATTCGTGCTATACAATGCCATCCATATTTATTGTTAATGAAAAGCTTCTGCTGAAACAAATCCTTGTCCTGAAAACTATTACGTTTCTAAAATGAACTGTTCCATTAAGCAAAAAGTGAGCTAAGTAGCTTAGTATCCCTGTTTTCTATGCTACAACTGGTTTTGTTCAGGGTCTTTCTTAGATAACCCATAAGATACCAGGGAAAGTTATGTTCTCTATAGAACATAAAATTAGAATCATTATTTACATTTATATTGAAAAGAATGCCTCCATTTTGAAACAACTTCTAAAGGAAATTTCTCCTTACAAATGAAAACAAAGTTCAACCCAGACGCCTGTGCTCCTTCAGATGAACCTTCACTACTGATGGTACCTCCTCAATGTACGTACAGATGCTCTTGAATACAGAGAAGGAATTGGTAATACTGGAAAATTTAAAAACTTCTCATACTCTATTCTAGATATATTAGTGATTAGTGAGTAAACATATTTTTTTGTAAATGAAATTATTTTGTATGTTGACTTCTATGTCAGCAGAATTTTCTTTATATCTCACTTATTTTCTATCAGCAATTAGCTGCTACCAATTTCTCATGAAGTTTCTTCAGTCCCCAACCACTCTACCAAAAAGTTAATTATGTGTTATCAAAACTCTTAAGCTAATTAGGAGAACTTATAATAGGGAACTCCACAGTGAATACTTTTAGAGAAATTTCCCGTGTTCACATTCTATTAAATTTTATTTTTGTGTGTGAATTAGGTTTCTTTTACTGAAGGCTAATTTTTTTTTAAGACTTTACTTTTTCATGACAGTTTAAGTTTCACAGCAAAAATGAGAGGAGGGTACAGGGATTTTCCGTATGTCCCCTGGCCCTACATATGCACAGCCCCTCTCGTTGTCAACATCATTATCCACAGAGGGCTGCATCTACATTTGTTACAACTGGTGAACCTACACTGACACTCCATCATCATCCATCGTCACCCAAAGTCCACTGTCTACTTTAGGGGTCACTTTTGGTCTTGTATATTCTACAGGTTTGGACAAATGTGTATGACAGGTATCCATCACTATAGTATCATGCAGGGTATTTCAACTGCCCTAAAAATACTCTGTGCTCCACCTATCCATGCATACACCCCCAATCCCTGGACCCCATTGATCTTACTGTCTTTATAGTTCTGCCTTTTCCAGAATGCCATATACTTGGAATCATACAATATGTGGCCTTTCAAATTGACTGACTGCTTTCACTCAGTCATATGCATTTACGGTTCCTCCATGTCTTTTAATGCCTTGGTAACTTCTGCTTTTCAGCACTGAATAGTAATCCATTGTCTAGATGGACCACAGTTCATTTATCCATCACCTACTGAATAGTGGTCAATTGTCTGGATGGACCACAGTTTATTTACCAATCACCTACAGAATAGTAGTCCATTGTCTGTATGGATCACAATTTATTTATCCAATCACCTACCGAACAGTAATCCGTTGTCTGGATGGACCACAATTTATTTATCCATCACCTACTGAATAGTAATCCATCATCTGGATGAACCACAATTTATTTATCTATCACCTACTGAAGGACTTCATGGTTGCTTCCACACTTTGGTAATTACAAAAAAAAAATAAAAAAATAAAAGCTGCTAAATATCTGTAATGCAGGTTTTCCTGTGGACCTAACTTTTTGACTCCTTTATATAAGTACCAAGGAGCACAATGGTTGAATTGCAATGTTAAAATTATGTTGAAGTTTACAAGAAACTGCCAAATTGTCTTCCTGTTACTCCACATCCTCTCCAGAATTTGGTGTTACTACGGTTCTTTAGAAGAAAATAAACGTATCCTTATAAGTCAGTCTTGAAATTTCTCGTACATTTTCAGCATTAAGTCGATGCTTTTAGAGGAAACGATTTAAGCAAATTTATAGAACAGCAAATGTCTTCTTGAATTGTAACCAGAAATTACATTTATTTATTCTTTCTAGTACTTATTGAGTGTCTTCTCTATCTCTGATGCTATGGTGTTGGTACTATGGAAACAAAGATAAACAAAACTAAATAATGATTTTGTCCTCAGGAGGCTTACATTGTCATGAGTGAAAGAAAAATAAAATCAAGTAAATTAATTAGTAAAATTATATTATTAAATCAGAGTATAAAATTAAACAGTCTAGAGAACAACTTGTCAGTAGTTAGATAAATGAAATGCATAAGCATACTGTTATCAGGGAGTGAGATAACTTAGGTGTCCATCGGTTACTAGCATATTTCATCAGTAAAATATGGTGAGACTTATAGTAGAATACAACATAGCAATGAAACACAACAAATTAAAGGTACAAAGGTACATAGAGCATCATTGATTTTTTTTAAAGTATGTTGATGTAAAAAGAAAATTAGAAAATCAATGAGAGCTATAACACAGTGCTTCTTATATAAATTTAAATATATAGCAACCAAAACTGTGTTATATATTTTTAATAAACCCATACTTAACTTCGTTTACCAAACACTGGAAAGGGATCCCTGAAGAATCAAACAAGGAGTTGACAGTAGAGATCCAGGGAGAAAAAGAAATAGTGAAATAGAAATAATAATTAAAAAAAAGAAAATGAGAAGAGACCTGTACACAACATTAATGATAGTTTCCCATGGATTGAGAAATATTTCCAAATAAACTCTCTATGTCAGAGGTTTATAAAAAAAATACGAAAAACAGAATGGCATGATCAGGCAATTTGCTAAAAAGTAATACAAACATGATCAACACCACCATTTGTAATCAAGAACTGGAATGTAAAGCAATGATAGACTACTACTTTCCTTCTCTTAGACAAAAATGAGAAAGTTTGCTAATATCCAGCATTGATGAAAAAGTAGGAAAATAGAAATTCTATAAAGTGTTGAGGGGAGTATAAAATGATGTAATATTCTTTCAGGACAAGAATTTTAGGTATATGCTCAATGACTTAGCTATTTAACTTCTAAAAATATATCATAATACTAAATGTACTGATATGGTTTTGAAAATGAATGCTGCTTTTCGGCTTCTGGTATGGTAGTATTACTCCATTATAATAGATTCTCCTGATTATAATGTTAAAAAATGATAGATAAAATTAGAAATTTTATTTTTTATAAAAGTTAACTTCCTGAGAATTCTATAGCGTAAACATAAAGAAGCAGATTATTGTGGGGAGTCGAAACTTGGATCAGTAATTGCCACACTGTGTTTGCTGTATCTTCTTTTAAATTGATTTTCTTAGAGGGTGAGCCGAAGTCATGAAACAGTATGGGAGACTAAAACCATGAAACCGGGGTGTTTCCTGTTTGGCTGGAGGAAATAGGGGTATAAGTCCGGAAAACCTTGGAGAAGGATATACCCAGAGAAGAGGATCCCCTAAGTCTATGTATGAACAAGTACTACATGCATATATGTGACTGATTCAAAGAAGCATTTCAAAGGCCTAAGGCACTGAGCTGAAAATTTTAAAGGGACCATACACAGTAGGTGAGACAGGGCTTACAGATTGAATAAAATACCCAGGATATCTATGTATATACAATATATGTAATATATATATTTGATACATAATATTTCATTTATGATCATTATAATTAGAAATAGATAGGCATATATGCACATATATAGTGAAAGTATAGTAAAAGATATTGAGTAGTAAGTATATCATATAATTTCATCAAAAATATCTGTAAATATCTCTCGTCTTAAAAATGTACATGAATTTTTTAAGCCTAAAGCTCTCTTGGAAATGAATGAACAATATGCTCTCCCTATGGAAAATTAATTAATTCATGCAATCAAATGTTGAAATCCCTATTAAAGGCATCTGACTCTCCAGTAGGTTCTATGAGGGATACAAGATATATGAACAATGAAATATGTTTTCGCTTAGCTCTTTCAGGCCACAGATACTCTGAGTATTTTCAATCCACTGATTCTCTATGAATAATAATTTTTCTCTTAACTCATCACCTTGCACATGCTCAAGTGTGATTATTCCAGCCCTGACATTCTGTTTTAAGGTCCATTTATGGGCTCCTACTTGGAGTGTGAGCATCTTAATATGATTTTCTGAGATAGAATTTGGTTGTTCCTGCTTACCTGCATAAGACTGAACTGCCCTTGATTTAAGTGTCCACATTGATCCACGCCTATGTGGCCAAAGTAAAGGTCAAGTGCTACAAAGCGAGAGTGGCCCATTAGTAATCACTGTAATTTGTCCCCACAGTGATGGGCCTTTTCCCCAAACCTGACTGTCTGCACTGGCCAGGAATTCCACACTATTGCGCCTTCATTTTTCATCTGAGAAGCTATTCAGAACATTTTATCCTCCAAAGGAGAATGGGGGAGATTACCATTTAAGGTTTCATCTCTCACTTTCTTTACATATAATTACATTTCAACTATGACCCTCTAATAGCCATCCCCATACTCAAACTCAAACAATTTTCCTCTGACTTCTCTTCCAATTTTCCAGCTACTTTTAGGCACTGCTGTCAAATATTGATCAATGCTTTATTTCTGATCTCGTCTCAGGTATGTTGCCACTATCATTAGCAGTCTTATCTGTCAAATGAACAATATATATTTACTCCAACTGCTAATGCATAGGTTTTCAGTATTCAGATCATTAAAAGGAGATGGATTTTTATACTAGCAAAACTCTAGTAAATTGAATTACAAACAATCAAGAGTACCAGGAGCTATGAGATCTGAAAGCAATTATCTTGCAGACAACTTGTGCTTTGTCTAACTCAATGCAGGGCATCATGCTATCTAAATGATGCCACACAACATACAAACTCCGCCCCGTACAGAACACTAGTGTGACTTTTTTTCTGGTTCAATTAGCCACTAATAATAAATCAGACTACACATCCTTCAAATATGTTCCATGTATATGGAATCAAAGTGTGTGTGTGTTGTTTTGTTTTGCAGAAAAGAATGCTGAGTAATTTTGACCAAATACCATGCTTCATAATATCCAATTTAGAAAGCATTGTAACAGTTTCAAGCAAGGGCAGAAAAGCACGTCATTAAATCTCTAAAAATTCTGCAAGATTATTCCAATCCTGGTATTCCCTTTACTGTAGTCAAATAGAAAACAGTCTTTATTACTGAACATTCATCTATCACTAGCAATAATTACTTTTTAATTAATATCTTTAAGTTAATTATAAATTACAGAGTGAAGAACAGACTGATGTCACAGTAACTGATAGAATATGCTGCCAGCCTTCTTTGTATTGTTATGCAAATCATGTACTTCATCTAAAAACACACTGTACAGTAATTTTAGAGATGGAATGTAATACACAGAAAGTTATCTTGACCATTTTAAATTCAGCTCCCTTCCATTTTCTACAAAGATAATAGCAATCCTGCAATTTGTTTAAAACATATAACAGTAGGAACAGGACAGACCTAGAGAGACCACTAACAAATCCCCTCCCCTACAAGAGAACCATGTGGAAATAATTTCAGGACATAAAATATACTTTGCTTTTAAAAACTTACAAAGGAGCTTCCACAAACTCTTTAAAACTCTGATTTCCAGAGATCCAGTCTTTTGTCTTATCACTCATGTTTCATACCATTACTTAAGTCTATTTTATTTTATTCCCTTTCAACACATAGAAGAGTACTTTCATTTTAAAGAACTGTATTTAAATTTTTCCAGCCAAATGGCTCTAGTTTTAACGGTCATTTTACCTTACCAGGCTAGTTCCTAAACTAGTGTAATATGAGTTTTTTTGATGACTATTAATTTTAGCAATTGCTAAGAACTATAGCAAATATAAACACTACATATGAAATAATACTTGACTTCGCGAAACTAATATTTTTGTGGAGGGCATTATGGATACATAAGAAGTAATAAAGAGCAGTGGCCGGATGGCTCAGTTGGTCAGAGCGCAAGCTCTCAAAGATTGAAAACAGTGACTGGCTGTGGAGCTGAGCTGCGCCCTCCACAACTACATTGAAGGACAACGACTTGGAGCTGAAGGGCCCTGGAGAAATACACTGTCCCACAATATTCCCCAATTAAATTAAAGAAAAAAAAAACAAAACGAAGTAATAAATATTATTTTAAAAAACAAAAGACCTATAAAGTTGAATGTAATCAAATATCAAATGTATTTAAAAAAAATTTCTATGAAAAGCTAGGAAGATGAGAATGAAACATGTTGTTAGGAATTATCAAGGTATATTTCTTGGAGATTTAAAACTGAAAATAGTCCCTCAGTAATGGGCAGAGTATTTTTAAGTGAAAAAGGGAATGTGTAACAGGAAAGCAGAGATACATTTAAAGTTCATTCAGAGATAAGAGGTGATTTATTTGAATTTGTAAATCATGTCGAGAATGTTAGTGAATAGTAGAAAGTGCAATCGGACAGCTTCAGAGGAGGGGGTTTATTACCGTGACTGAGATGAACAGTTTGATCGCATAGGAAACATATGATAACAGATTCTTAAATGAGAAAGTCACTCTTTTAGAGCAATGCTTTTAGCATCACTTTATAGATTTCATTCCAAATAATTTTCATGTAATTAAAATTGAACCCTAGCTTTTATTAATGTCTGGTTATGAAAAATACCCCCAAGAGGAAAATTGATTTCTTCTTCAATTATCTATTTAAAGACATATATTTCAAGCATACTAGAAAGAAAATGAAAGACATAAGGTTCTATGACAATTAATCAAGTATATAACCAAAGAAAGTTAAAAGTTTAAAAATTGTGTAATGAAATACAAGATAATATTTTTTGTAAAATTGACAGAAAAATTTTACATGTAAAAAAGTGGATGTTAAGAAACAGGGAGTAAAGTAAATATGTATCCTCAGAGGCTTCTTAAAGGAGGAGAATCATTTCCTTCAAAAGAGCTGTCTACACAATGCAGTATATAGGTGATGTATTATAGAAATATATACTTGAAACCTATGTAATTTTACTAACCAATGTCACCCCAATAAATTTAATAAAGATAAAAAATAGTTGTATAAACAATACTATAGATATAGGTAGATATGTGTTATATGTTACTTTGATAGATATATGGTACTCATATAGATATATGTTATTCTGAATTGCCTTTGGATGTTAACGCTTATATTTACAGAACTAAGGTATTTTTATTGAGAAATTCTTTAAATGGAATGATTATCCTGAAGTGCTGTCGACTATTCTGGAGTTTTTTGGGTTTTTTTGTTTTCTTTTACAGAATCAGATTCACATATTTTCCGTCATTATTTAAATAAGAAATTTATTATTCATTCCAGCCTTTTAAATGACAGGAAGCTTATTTAAAAGCACAAAAAACAACTTTTTTTTATACAGACAACAGAAATACATTTTTGACACAAGACTAAATGGCTCGAAAACAATCGCGTTTCTAACAGATTGGCTCTCAAGCAAGGTCTGGTCCTAAGAGTATAGGCATGAACCTCACCTGGGAAATGGTGGATGAAAAACTCAGGGGATAGGACCCACAATCTGTTTCTGGAAGCCTTCAGGCTGATTTTGATGGAAGCTAGAGTTTGAGAAACAACTCAGGTTAATGTGGTAAATTTTAATAATATGTTGTTGTAATAAGATACTCATAATGGTGCATTTAGTGACATTTCATCCTTTGTTTTTTGAACAATTATGTATCGTAGCTGTAATCTAATGTAGAATTCTTTTTCTTCATAGTAATGAATTTTGTCACATAAATAATGAGAAATTCAAATTGGCAGGGCACAGAGTTTTTCTAAAGGTTTTTGAGTAACAGTAATACACTAAAAGTAAGAGAAATGTGTAATAAACAACATATGACTAACATTAGCTACATAGAAAAATGCAGGATTTCATGTTATAGTAGAAGGTAAATTTTAGCTTAAGACAATATATCTGACAAATATATATACATATATATACACATATATAATTTACCTTTTACTATAAATTATAAACAAACTATATCTGACAGTATATATTGGCAAAAATTATTGAATTCTACATTTAAAATTGGTGAACTTTATTGTATATAAATTATATCTCAATAAAAGCGACAAAAATGTAAAGCATCACTTTACGATTCCACATTAACTACTCTCTTCCATATTCAAACAACTCTGCAAAATGCTTTTTATCCTGAGTTAAGTGTTATACCTAAATTATATCCCAGATTTATCAACCTAAATGAGCCAAGCAAAGGCAGTCCTGGGAACATTACAGATTTGATCAATAATTTAGCTTTCAATATGACAAAAGGAAAGTACACTGACCTAAAAAGTTGAACCCTAGCCATTTCAGAAAAATCGGGAAATCATTTTATCTCTTATTGATGCTATCACAATGAACTCATGAACGGAGGGATCAGCCTTTTCTTTAAGGATAGGAAAGTCCTTACAATGCGTAAACTGTTTAAGCATTGCCATCCACTTTGTGCCACTAAAGATGTGACTATAGCATGGGCTTTGAAGTCACTTGGGCATGATGTTTCACACTAACTCTCCAAAACATAATAACTTTGGTCAAATGACTAAACCTCTTGGAGCTCCAAGTTTCATATCTGTGTGTGAAGATTAAATGTGTATTACCTAGCACAATAGTAGGTGCTGGATAAGCAGATGACATTGTTATTTGTATTTAGCCAGCACCATGTGGCTCTATAGTTCCCCGTAACTTCATTAATTCTGATATAATCCAACTGTCAATCATATCCTATTCTTCCACATCTTTCAACAGGAATGGCTCAAACGTTTCTTACTAATAGTTCTTATCTCTGGTGAAGAGTAGGCTTGAAGTAGGGGAGGTGAAGAAGCCAATAAAGGAGAGGAGGTCCTCTGCCTTCAGTTCCAGTGTCGGATCAGATGCTAACTCATGGAGTCATTTTGAAATTGTTGCTGCACCCCTGGAAGTAAGTCCCTGCCAGCCACAGAAATCAGAATAATCTCCATAAAGAAATGAACTCAAGAGGAGAGCTGCCTCCAGGTAGTGCCATTGAGGCCAGGACCTGAATGCATTCACCTGCCCCGCCAGACCCCTGGGTGGGAACTTCAGGTGCGAGCTGAACAGACTCATCAGTCCTTTCCTTAACCTTGCAAAACTGTGTCTCCATAGTGTACACAGCGAAACTCCTTGCATTCTGCTTATTACATTATGATAGGGTTTGACTCTATGTGATAATGTATTAATCATAACTTGTTATTTTCTGTTTTTCTGATGCTTTGACATCTTAAAGCTTTGCTGAACCTGAAGAGTCTGCCCCTCCCAGGACTAGCCAATTCCCAGAGATAGCAAAGGACTCACCTTTGCACATGCACATGTAGCACTAACCAATATGGAACCCATACTCCCAACACTTCCTTTCTGTGGCTCTTAAACTCCAGGCTACTACTCTCCCGCCCAGTCACCCCAGGGCCAGACAATTACAGATAGACTCCGTATTTACACCCCCTACCCCATGGTGCCCACTGCAATTATCCACACTAGCCATTCCTAACTCTGCTCAGCCTGCCTTGCCTTTCCAGGAAAATCACAACGTAGGTTCTTGCCCTCATTTTCCCCTCACTTCCTGTGCTTCCTGACTGACACTGGTGCTGCCTGTAACCCCCCCCCCCCCCCACACACACACACACGGTAGGGTATGCCACCTCCTCCTACTGGGAGCTATGAGTAACAAACTATCTTTGCCTCCTGACCTGTTGGCCTCAACATACCCGATTAATAACAAAATCTACATTTTAGAACAGATGAAAAGTGTGACCAGGTATTTAACGTACTTCTCCAATTTTAATGTGCAAAGGAATCACACGGACATCTTGTTAAAATGCAAAGTATTTTCAACAAGGTGATACCAAAGCTTCCAGTCTATGGACCACGCTTTTAATAGCAGATACACCCAGTGTCATTCCTTTGTTTTTCATGAATTTTGGCTAATTATGTTACCTTTTCACAAATGATTTCCTTCTTTGTAAAATGGAAATTAAAAATACCGCATACCTAATAAACTATGCTAAAGATAAAATGAGGCCATATGGGTGAAACAAAAAACATTTATTAAGCTGTAATTACATGTAAAGCTATAAACTGCCCTGTAAATTATTTCATAATATAAACTACTTGTATTTCACCCTTAAATACTACAGAAATAGCAATTTACATTTGAAATTCTTGTTATAGATTTTCTGGACCTGTATATTAAAGTAAATCTGCAAAGATGACTTCCCATTCATATTGATAATGGTCATTCTTATTTTCGCTAAAGATGGAAGCGAAAAAATTGAATCTCTCTAAACATACAGATAGTATCAGGAGTCATCAAGTTTAGAAGTATATTCTTCAAAATTAACTGTTTCTGAGGATCTGTTGCCCAAACACAAAGTAACTAAATGTAATGTGTCTATACTATTATAAAGCTTAAAAAGGCATCTCCAAAAAGAATATTTATAAATGTTCTTTAAACCAGAGTAGTAAACTTACTCTGAAAAACAAATATGAAAACCCAAAAGAAGTTTGGAGACTATTTGATGAACGACTTAACCTTTACAATAAAACTGAATTTTACCAACAACCAAGTAGATACAATTTAATTGAACACAGATCAAGATTATTGTTTGCAAAACCCCACAGTACTGTGAGGAGGAGGGTACAGGGCCAGCCTTTAAAGAGCTCATTATCTAAATATCTACAGGGCAACTCAGACCACCTTATAGGAGACAAAACATGTAAATGTCATATACAATCCAGTACTGGTGGTTCCCAGAAACCCTTGTTGAGAATAAGCTTAGCTTATATAAAGAAATGTGGAATTTGAAATTCTTTACAGAGTTTCAATTAGAGATTTAAAAAAAAGGGAGACAATGGGATTAAAATCAGCAAAGACATGAATGTGGGAGATATTGGACAATGTGAGGGGAAAACGGGTACAGGTTTTCCAGCGTGGCAATATAACGCTAATACAAAAAAATCTGTATGTGATAAAATATTAACTAGGAAAATAGAAGCTGGATCTACATTGGAGAAGGTTCTTGACTCGAGGTGGGGGTCTTACAACAATATGAAGCCAGCTTCTAAAAAATTCTGACTTTGTTAGCAAACTAAATAATACACAATGGTGAGTATACTGTGAGGGATTGGAGAATCGGGGTAGTCAAGAATCTGTAAGAAATATCTGAAAATAAAAAGAGGGTCAAGCAGAGAGGTGTTTGTAAAACAGAACATTTTATATAACATGCTATTTTTGAATGGTAAACTTAAGGTTGAAGAAATAGAATCAGCCTCTGATAATGATGCTAAGGAATGTTAACAATAGCAGCTACAAATTAGTAAAATTTAAGACAATTTTCAGAAAACAAAATATAAATGACTTCTATATCTATTCACCATATATATGACCCCCTTTTCCTTCTTTTAACACCTCCTTCACCCCTTACCCTCTGGTAACTACTAAAACGTTGTCTGTGTCTGTGAGTTTTAGTTTCTTTTTTAGTTGGAAGGAGAACTGACTCTGAGTAGTGAATACACAATGCGTTATATAGATGATGTATTATAGAAATGGACACTTGAAACCTGTACAATTTTACTAACCAAAGTCACCCCAATAAATTTAATAAAAAATAAAGCTCAAAAATATATAAATGACTAATAAATCTGAAATATAATTAAACTTAGAAAATCAAAAGAAATAGTATTTTTACTTATAAAATTATCAAACAGTAAAATATGACAAATTCAGAATTTTCAAAGATCAATGACAATGATCATACTATCCTAAGCATGTAAATTCTGACAGGCTTTCTTGGAGAGAACTTTGACATTCAAGCAGCTGAAACAGGTTCAAACCCACTGTCCTAGTAATTCCCAGTCAAAGAGGGAATCTAGCATAATGAAATAGTCAGAAACTCAAAAAATACAGAGTGTGCCAAAAAAATGTATACACATTTTTAAGAAAGAAAAAAACCGTGTTAAAATTGTAATACTCAATATATACCGATAACAAAAGATGAATACAAATCACGTTTGACTTCTGTGATTGCAAGAGGTGCTCAAAGTGGCGACCATCAGTGTCCGGTAACTTGTTGCAGTAGATTATGGCAAACTACTGCTTGAGCATCTTTAACAAAGTGTCCACTTGTATACATTTTTTGACACCCTAGTACATACAAAGACATTAATTATTAATAAAGCAATAAAATACTTTTAATGTTCAGCAAAAGGAAAATGCGGTTTTAAAACATGAATTAAACTCATTCTTTACCTTTTATTCTATTTCCTGTACCTTGGGAATTTATTTTCACATTCTCATAAGCTAATCACATTTTAGTAAATTATCATCTACACCATTCACATACTCCAAAGGAGCAGTATTTATTTACTTTCCATCAAATCCCACGGTCTTAAACATACTCTCTTGTTTAGCAAAAGTCCCAGAACAAGTATGCATATATTTGAGAAATGCAGGAGATAATATGTCTAAAAGGGCAAAAAAACAGGTGTGACTACCAAAAGAATGGTTATTGAAAGATATTTTTGGTAATTACTTGAAAGAAAGAAAGAAACCAGCAAATAAAGCAGGTGATTTAGCATTAGTCAGCCTGAAGTAAAGTGATAGGGATTTAGAAGTAAACAATACATTCTTTACCCACAAATAATTCACTATCTACTAGAAATATTAAAGTGTTCAAAAAATTTACAGTTAAAATATATATACACGCTAATTACAAATACTGGCAAATATAGTCACCATTTACAGTAATGTATCTCCTTATTTTTAAATTTATTGGGGTGACAATTGTCAGTAAAATTACATAGATTTCAGGTGTGCAATTCTGCATCACATCATCCATAAATCACACCGTGCGTTCACCACCCAGAGTCAGCTCCCCTCCATCACCATACATTTGATCCCCCTCATCCTCATCCCCCACCCCCCAACCCCCTTACCCTCTGGTAACCACCAAATTCTGAGTTATTTAAACATGAATCTTTTAATTATTACAATTCAAGTATTTTGGGGAGCATGTGTGTGTGCTTTCACAAACTACAAGAAATAATAATAATGGTACATAATGTTAGGACATTAGCATTATTATTCTCTATCAATCTCAACCTAACCTACCTAATATCAAGCCACTGAGGGTAAAATATCCACTTAATGATACAGGCTAAAACTACATTCACCTTTATTGCTGAGATACATCATGATGTTTGGAAAACAGAGTATTACTACAAAGGGAATTGCTTATTTCCTTGGACAGTTCTGGTTTGAAAAATTTGCTTGATCTCTCCTAACCTGAAGGCAGACTTTGGAATAAGATACTGACCTAAAGAACTTCCAATTCCCAGATCTTAGAGTGGAATGCAGCACTTTAAACTTCCCATATCCTATTAAATGAATTATATGAGCCAGGTCAATTTTTCCATGAAAAGACAAGTCAGGTACAGAAAATAAATTAGAATGATGTACATTATAACAGTAAATTCAACAGGGAATGTTAATTGATATTTTAAACTACCAAGTTTTTAATGATTCACAACATTACAAATGTTTTTATGTGTAAGTTTATAAGCACAGAGATTTAAAAATGTTTTGTTCACTATGGGATTGCTCTCTCCAAAGTGTCTGAAGTTCTACATAATGAAAACACCTTAATTTTTACGGTGCTCTAGGGAGCAAGTATTTCCACATTAAGTTCTACCAACTATAATAATTTAATTTTCCTGAATTGTTTTGTTATGAATTATACCTTCATGTTGCCTTCATGTTGCCTTCGAAACATGTTGCCTTCAAATGGTAGCATATTTATGACAAAGAAAAACTGTCTAATTAGTCTCCCTTTTCAAGATTAATTACCTGCCAATCAGTTAAGCCATCCTTCTAAAAATATATTTCTTGTGTCAGCTATTTAAATTATATTCACAAGGAATACTGGGTACTATAAATCTTGAATCAATTTAATGTCATATCTGTTAGTTTGAAAAGAAAAAATAGTGACTTTTCAAAAATATATTCAGGACTGATATTTAAGAGAAAATATCTTGTAAAGAGTTTTGTGTCATTTATTTTGATTGAGTTATACATTAAATTCAGTTATTCATTAAAAGGCAACAGACTTCCTCTATGGCATAGGGCTATTATTCATTTAATATTGCTTAAAATATTGCTGCTTGATTTTTTTTCTTCTCAGATAAAAAGCCAAATAGAGTACAGGGAACTTGAACAGTTAAGTATTTAATATTAATGTTAAAGTCAAGAATGAAAGCTATTTTTAGATCTTCCTTTTCAGTTCTATTTAGATCTTCCTTTTCAGTTCAATTTTGGAGACTTCTGTATGATAAAACTCATTCATACTGTCACAAAGGTAAATATACCTCTAGAAAATATAAAACATAGTTCAATAAATGCTAATAGCATTACTAAAGCTTAAAAAGGTGTGTTCCAGTAAAGCATTACATTTCAAGCCAGATACTTCTAATTGCAATTATGTTCCAACTGCAAAAAATCTAAAAAAAAAGATACCATTTACTCATTAGGTTTTGTTCTGTACATGTTTGAATAAAAGTTCTTGAAATGATACAGTCAGAAAGAGTGATACCAACCCTAGAAAGGGACACTACAAGTAAAGAAAACTATAGGCCAATATTCATGATGAACAAAGATGCAAAAATTTTCAACAAACTACCAGCAAACGAAATTCATTAATACATTAAAAGGAACATACACCACAGTCAAGCGGATTATCCCTGGAATGCAAGAATGGTTCATCATATCCAAATTAATAAATGTGCTATACCACATTAATAAAATAAAATATAAAAATCATATGATAGTCTCAAAAGATGAAGAAAAACCATTCGGCAAAATTCAACAACTGATCATTATAAAAACAGCTAATAAAGTAGGTATAGAAAGAACATACCTCAATATAATAAAGGCCACATTTGACAAGTCCACAGCTAACTAACATAATAGTCGTGAAAGGTGGAGTCTTCCCTCTAAGGTAAGAATAAGGCACGGGTGCCACTATCACTGCTTCCATTCAGTATAGTACTGGAAGTTCTAGTCTGAAAAATAAAAGGCAAGGAAAATAAAAGGTAGTTAAATTAAAAAGCAAATATAAAAGAGTCTATTTGCATGTGACATGATCTTATATACAGAAAATCATAAAAACTCCTCTGAAAAACTCACAGAACTAATCAATTAATTCAATAAAGTTTCAGGATACAAAATTGAAATGAAACATTATGTGCAGGCAAGGCTTACCAAGTCCTCCAGGAAAGCAGCACTGGTAGTTGGGTGACAGGATCCTAGCTTAAATGTAGCGAGAAAGGTCATTTACAGATAGGAGAGGAACTTTAGTAAACTTTGGAGGCCGCATAAGGAATACAATTCACCCATATTTGTAAGTACTACACTTGATATCTAATGGAGAGAGTGCCCTTGAGTGAGTTTCCTAGAAATCTGACAGAAGAGCAAAAATTAGAGGCTTTAAAAATCCCATACAATATCCGTTATGAAAATTTCCAGACAAAAGTTTATTCTGTGGCCTTAGAAATTGATCATTTATGGTTCTCTTTGCAAAATAAATTCAAAAAAGGGGTGGCCGGTTGGCTCAGTTGGTTAGAGCTTGGTGCCGGTAGCACCAAGGTTGCCGGTTCGATCCCCACATGGGCCACTGTGAGCTGTGCCCTCCTTCAAAATAAATAAATTAAATAAATAAATACAAAAAATAAAATGTATATATTCTTTAAAAAAATAAATTCAAAATGAGCTATATAAATAATTAAGAATAGTACTGAACTTATGAAATAAACCTAATGAGACTGGCTTTTTCTAATCAAAAATAATCTTGGAAACAATTTATGATGACAAGGAGGACACTAGCAGGAAAACTGACTAAAGATTTTGCAAAAAACAAAAGAAACTACTGGTCCATGCATGTTGTTGCAAATGGTAAGTTTTCATTCTTTTCCATGGCCTAGTAATACTCCACTGGATAAATGTAGCACAGTTTCTTTATCAGATCATCTATCGATGGGCATTTTGCTTGTTTCCATATCTTGGCTATTGTCGAAAGCACTGAAATAAACATAGGAGTGCATATATATTTTTTTTTCCAAATTAGTGTTTTAGCTTTCTTTGGATAGATACCCAGGACTGGAATTGCTGAGTCATAAGGTAATTCCATTTTCAATTTTTTAAGGAATCTCCATACTGTGTTCCATAGTGGCTGCACCAATCTGCAATCCCACCAACAGTGCACGAGGATTCCCTTTCCTCCACATCTTCACCAACACTTGTTGTTTGTTGATTTATTAATGATTGTCATTCTGACAGGACTGAGGTGGAATCTCCCTGTGGTTTTATTTGCATTTCTTTAATCCATTTGCAACAACATGGATGGACCTTGAGAATATTATGCGAAGTGAAATAAGTCAGACTGAGAAAGACAAATACCATGTGATCTCACTTATATATGAAATCTAAAGAACAGAATAAATGACCAAACAAAACAGAAATAGACTCAGAGATACAGAAAAAACAAAAACAAAAAACTTGTTGCTAGATGGGAGGGAGGAAGAGATGAGGAGAAGGTGAAGGGTTTAGAAAGAGCAAATTAGTATAGTCATGGGGATATAAAATAAAGTACAGGGAATATAATCAACAATGTTGTAAAGATTACGTAGGGTGCCAGGTGGGCACTGGACTTATTAGGGGGATCATTTCATAGACTGTGTAGATGCCTGACCAATACACTATACCCCTGAAGCTGAAGTAGAATAATATTGTATATCAACTATAATTAAATAGTTATGTATTTACATATATGTTGTCACGGGAGGTGGAGTATAGCATAAGGAAGACAGTCAATGGTATTGTTACAGTTATATACGATGTCAGACGGGCAGGAGCTTGGGGAAGGGAGGTTATCTCTGTATAAATATCTAACTATTATGTTGCTTTGTACACCTGAAACTAATTTAAAAAAGAGAGAGAGACTACTCAGTGTTCTTGCTAGGTAGTTCCGGCATTCCAATGGATGCTCTAGGCTTTATCAGATTACGTAAAAATGCGCAGCCTGATTGTTTTTGTGTTGACTAGGTAATTTACTTCTCTACTATTCTTTTTCTAATTTCAAATTCCAATTGTTCACTGCTGACATATAAAAACTGAACTTTATATATTGACATTTTAACCTGCGACCTTGCTATATACCTGCTTATTAATTCAGAGACTTCCCTGTAGAATATGGAGTTTTCCATAATCATGTCATTTAAGACAATTTTGTCAAATAAGACAATTTTTTTTCTTTCCAATGTGTGTGCTTTTTTCTTCATTTATTGATTCCTTATTAATTTGTGTTCTAAGAGCATCCTTTGTATGATTTCTATTATTCCTATTTGTTAAGGTTTGTTTTATGGCTCAAAATGTGCTCTATCTTGGTGAATATTTATGTGAGTTTGAAGAGATTATGTATTCTGTCATTATGGGATGAAGTATTCTATAAATGCCAATTACATCAAGTCTTTGAGGTTTTCTATACATCATGTCATCTACAAACAGAAACAACTTTACTTTTTCCTTTCCAATTTAAATGCCTTTTATTTATCTTTTTTGCATAATGCTCTGGCTAGGACTTCCATTACAATGTTGAATGGAAGTGGTGAGAGTGGGCATGTTTGTTTTGTTTCTGATTTTAGAGGAGACACCTTCAGCTTTCCACCATTGAGTAAGAAGTTATCTGTGGGATTGTCAATATGGCCTTTATTATATTGAGGTACATTCTTTCTAAACCTAGTTTGTTGAGCTTTATTTTTCTTTTTCACAAAAGGGTGTTCAACGTTGTCAAACATTTCTTTTTCTGCATCTATTGAAATGATACAATTTTATCCTTCATTATGTTCATGTCTTGTATCACGTCTACTGACATGGATAGTGAACCATTCTTGCACACCAGAGATAAATTTGACTAGATCACAGTGTATCATCTCTTTACTGTCATGGTGAATTTGCTTTGTCAATATTTTGCTGAGAACATTCTTCTATGTCCTTCAGGGATATTGGCATATAATTTTCTTTTCTTAAAAGGTTCATCTCTGATTTTGGTATCAGCGTAATGCTGGCCTGGTAAAATGAGTTTGGAAGTATTCCCTCTTCATCAAATTTTCTGGTAGAGTCTGAGAATTGGTATTAATTCTTCTGTGTTTGGTGGAATTCACCTGGGAAGCCACCTGACCCTGGACTTTTATTTGGTAGGAGATTTTGAATTATTCAATCTCCTTATTCATTATTGGTCTGTTCATAATTTTTATTTTTTCATGATTCAGTCTTTGTAGGTTGTATGTTTCTAGGAATTTATCCATTTCTTCTAGGTTATCCATTTGTTGGCATGTAAACTGTTCATAGTACTCCCTTATAATGTTTTTTATTTCTGTGTTCTCAGTGGTAATATCTTATTTTACATTTGTGACTTTATGTGTATCTTCGTTTTTCTTAGTCTAGCTTAAGGTTTGTGAATTTTTCGTATTTTTTTCAAAAACCAACTCTTAGTTTTGTTGATATTTTCTATGTTTTTATATTCTTTCTTTCATTTATTTCTCCTCCGGTATTTGTTACTCCCTTTCTTCTGCTAACTCTTGGCTTAGCTGGTCCTCTTTTTCTATTTTGAGATGTACAGATAGGTTATTTGAGATCTTTTTTTCTTAACGTGTTTATTGCTCTATATTTCACTCTTAGAATTGGTTTAGTTATATCACATAAGTTTTGCTGTGTTGTGTTTCCATTTTCACTTGCCTTGATATATTTTTCATTTTCCATTTGATTTCTTCTTTGACATTGGTTGTTTAATAACATATTAGTACCTTCATATTTGAGAATTTTCAAATATTTCTCCTGTTACTGAATTCTACTTTTATACCATTGTGGTCAGAAAAAAAATACTTGATATGATATCAATCTTCCTAAATTTGTTAAGACCTGATATGTGACCTAACACATGACCTATTATGGAGAATGTTGTGTGTGCACTTGAAAAAAATGCATGCTCTGCTCCTGTTGGATAGAATGTTCTGTATATTTGTTAGGTCCATTTGGTCTAAAGTGTAGTTCAAGTTTAATATTTCCTAATTTCCTGTCTGGATAAGTTATCCATTGTTGAAATTGAGGTACTGAAATTCTTATTATTGTTGCAATACCGTCTATTTCTCCCTTCAGATCTGTTTATATTTACTTTATATATTTATGTGCTCTGATGTCGGGTGCATATATGAGGTGCAGCAAAAAAATATGGTGAATGCTGCTGCTGCGTGCCATCCAACAGAAAGGCAGGGATCTTCAATACAGGAAGCAGTGTGTAGAACCTTAATAACAGTGTGTGACAAGTTTCAACTTGTTTGGTGCAGTTGGGTGTGAGCTACGGTTGAGAGAAAGTGTGTTTTAAAGTGTGCCATAAATCATGGATCAAGAACAATGCATTAACATGAAATGGCAAACTGTTTCATCCCCCATTATGTCAATGCTCCATGTCACACATCACTTCTGGTACGGCAATTTCTGTCAAATAAAAACATTACGGTGTGTCCTCACCCACCTTATACACCGGATCTGGCACCGTACAACTTCTGGCTCTTCCCCAAAGTCAAAATGACCAGGAAAGGTAAACATTTTGAATTAATTCAAGACATGGAGGCAGCCACAACAGGGCAACTAAAGACACTCATGAAAGAGTACTTGCAGATCTGCTTCAGAAAATGACAAGAACGATGGGATAAAGGTGTTCGAAGTGAGGGGACTAATGGCAATGTGTCTTTTACTGTAATAATTATTTTATTTAAACATCCACCTTTTTTTTCTGATCACAACTCATATATTTGCAATTGTTTCATGCTCTTATGAACTGACCCCTCCATCAACATAGAATTACCTTCTGTGTTCTTATGACAGTTTGTGACTTAAACTCTAGTTTGCCATAAATATAGCCATTCCTGCTGTATTTTTGTTTCAATTTTCATGGAATATCTTTTTTTTTCATTTCTTCATTTTCATTTATGTGAGTCCTTAAAGCTGAAGTGAGTCTCTTTTAGGCAGCATAGAGTTGGATCTTGGTTTGTTTTTGTTTGTTTGTTTAATCCATCCAGCCACTCTCTACCTTTTTATTGGAGAATTTAATTCATTTCTATTTAAAGTAAGTATTAGTAGGTAAGACTTAATATCGCCATTTTGTTAATTTATTTTTCTCTGTTTTGTAGTTCCTTTCTTCCACTATATCTGTCTGTCTTTGGGATTTTATAGTTTTCTATAGTAATATCCTTATATCCTTTCTCGTTCTTTTATGTATCAACTATACAATTTTGCTTTAGTGTTAGTATGAGGCTTATGCAAACATCTTATAGTTATAGCAATCTACTTTAGGTTGGTAACAATTCGACCTCATTCATATACCAAAAAAAACACACTTTTACTTCTCCTTCCCAGATTTTGTGATTTTGTTGCCACAATTTACATCTTTTTGTATGTGTATCCATTAACAAATTATTGCAGCTATAATTTTTATTACTTTTGTCTTTTCACCTTTACACTAGAGTTAAAAGTGGTTTACACACACCATTACAATATTAAAGTATTCTGAGTTTACTATATACTTACCTTTACCACTGTTTTATACTTTCACATGACTTCCTTTTGTCAGTTTGAGGAACCCCCTTTAGCATTTTTTGTCAGGTAAGTCTAGTTGTGATGAATCCTCTCAGCTTTTGTTCATCGGGGAAAGTCTTTCTCTATTTCTGAAGGACATCTTTGCTAGGTAATGCATTTTTTTTTTCCTTCAGCATATTGAATATGAAACTTGGACTATTAAGTTCGCGAACTTTGCACCATGTAAGTGCATGGTGGAAAATTAGCGAACTAAATTGTCCAACCTTTTCTTTGTCAACCTATGATAACTTAGCCTATAATAAATCTGCTGAGAAATCTGCTAATAGCCTAATGCGGGTTTCCATGTATGTGAAAAGCCTTTTTTTCCTTGTTGCTTTCAAAATTTTGTCTTTGATTTTTAACAGCTTGATTATAATGTGCTTTGGTGAAGTCTTCTTTGGGTTCAACCTGTTTGGGGACTTTTGATAATCATGTACCTGATTTCCCTATGTATCCCAGATATGGAAAGTGTTCATCCATTATTTCTTTAAAGTTTCTGTTCCTTTATCCCATTCTTATCCTTCAAGATCTCCCATAATGCAAATGTTAGCTCTCTTTATGGTGTCCCATAAATCCTGTAGACTTTCTTCATGTCTTTTTATTTTATTTTTTACTTATTTACATATTTGCTTATTTACTTATTTATTTATTATGGAAAGCTTGTAAGAGTTTGAGCCTAACTAATGACAACTGCTGGGAAGCAAAATCTCAAGGGATTCAGAAACTGTTCCACTCTTTTTTTTTTTTCTTTATCTCTGACTGAATAATTTCAAATGACTTATCTTCAAGTTCACAGATTGCTTCTTCTACATGATCAAGTCTGTTGTGCAGGCTCTGTTGCATTTTTAATTTTATTCATTGTGCTCCAAAACTCCTGCTTGGTTCTTTTTTATGATTTCTCTCTATTAAACCTTTTATTTTGTTCATGTATTGTTTTCCTGATTTTATTGAGTTATCTGTTTTCTCCTGTAGGTCTCTGAGCTTCCTTAAAACAATTATTTTCCATTCTTGGTCAAGCAATTTGTAGATCTTCATTTCCTTGTGATTCATTACTGAAAAATTGTGCCTGTTTGATGGTGTCATGTTTTCTTGATTATTTATTTATGATGTATGTATGTATGTATGTATGTATGTATGTATGTATGTATTTTATGTTCCTTCAAGTCTTGTGTTGATGTCTTCACATGTGAATAAGGAGTGAGGCTCCTTCTCCTAGCTTTACTAATTATTTTCAAGAGGGAAACATCTTTACCAGTCAGCCCACATACGGTTTTTGAAGCTCTCTGAGACTTTTCCGATGGATGCACTTGCTCTACACCTCTTATTCCCATTTGGGAACAGGGAATATGTTCATTTTTAAGGTTTTTATGACTTCTCTTAATACTGTAAAGCCAAACCAGGTGCTGAGAGCTTCCTGTTTGTTGCCCTCAGGTGCTGCCTGGTTTACTCAAAATTCATATATGTTCTTCAAATCCCAGAGTCAGTCCAGCTTTCTGCACACACTCATGAGCTGTTTTCAAAGGCTCAGACCCACTACCCATGAGATTGCACACAGGGAGCCAGTCACAGGGGTATAGTTGAGGTACCTGGAGAGTTGGGTGTGCCTCTGAGCCAGTTGGGGCTTGTGGTCAGCCTTGCTGATGGAGTCCAAGTAGTTTGTAGGATCCCTGGCCCTTTGATGCGTTCTGAGTCCTGACTGCTACAATTTACCATTTTTGTGCTCTCAATGTTTCCCTAACCCTCAGCTGTGCCAATCTCCTCCATATTCTGGGCAGGATGAGAAAGTAGGCCTCTTGGACAGCATCCCGTACAGCTGGGGAAGTCAGGTACTCACTCACTACACTCTCACCTATCCCCATCAAGAAACTGTGGGCTGAAATGTCTCTCCTGGCTCTGAATTGTGCTGCCTTGGGGGAAGTATAACATGACTAAAGAGAAACTGTTCTTCTTACCCTCTTCAATACATGTATTCTCTGATGTTTTATTCCAACATTCTCTGCTGGACTTCTGGACTCCAGAAAGGTATTCTTGTCTGTGAGTAGTTGTTAAAATTGATGTTCTTTGGAGAGATGAGAGTGAAAAACTCTTATTCTACTATCTTTCTGAGGTCACTCCTTTTGTCCTTCATTTCCCCTTCGCCCTCTCTTTTAGCCATCTCTGGCTTTAATTACATTTTGCATGCTAAATTAGCATATATCCTCTCTTACAATGTAAATAGTCTTTGAAACAATTTTTAGTGGATATCCTGGCATTCACTATATATATTCTTAACTAATCTAGTATTTCCAGTAGCATTATACTGCTCCGAATACTGCAGTGTCCCTTTTATGCAGGTGCCTTTCATCAGAGTAGTTCCAATTCCCCCTTCTCATTCATGATATTGCTGTCATTCATTTCACATATCCATATGCGAGAATCATTTAATAGTTACTATTGTTAAACAAATAATTATGTTTCAGATCTGTTCAGAAAACAAATATTTTCTTTGAGCTTCATTTACTTCTTCTCTGACGCTTTTCCTCTGTTAGATCCAATTTTCTGAACTCTACAATTTTCACTCTGCCTGCAGAACTTCAACATTGTAAGTTCGGCATGCTAGCGATGAATCATCTTTGCATCGCCCTCCTGTGTAGAATGTTTATATGAACCTGTCTCCAAATTCACTAATTCTTTTCTTAGCTTTGTCAAGTGTACTTGATGAACGTATCTAAGACATTCTTATTTTCTGCCACTGAGTTTTTGGTTTCTAGCACGTCTTTTGATTCTTCATAAGAACATCCATATTTTTTTCTTACATTTCCCATCTGCTTTTACATGGTCTCAACTATTTTCATGAGAGCCCTGACCATATTAATCATAGCTTTTTAATGAATACTTTGTATCTTAAGAGTGTTTTTTCTTTGTTTTGTTTTGTTTTGTTTTGTTTTGTTTTTTCCTTTTGGACATGACACATTTGTTGAAAACTGGACCTGCTGTAGGGGTAATTTGGAAAGAGGTAAATAGACCTTTAAAAGAAAAGTTTAAAGATGTACAATGTTATGACTTAATATACCTATACACTGTGAAGTGATTGCCACAATCAAGTTAATTAACACATACGTTAACTCACATAGTTCCCATTTTTAATGTGAGATTTTACATTAATCCAACTAGAAGTTGGCTATGTTTAATGTTTATTGTAACTATAGTTTGCAGAGACTTCAAATTCCTGGAGGGTCCTGTCATTGTCTCTTTGACAATGGCCTTCCTTTTGTACTCTCCTCGGACACAGTATACATCTTGCAGTTCTTTAGCTGCAAGCCCCCATTGCTGTACTGGAGACGTGGTAGTGTGCTAGTGAGTTGTGGGGGAAGAAAACCATTCAATAATCATCTGATTAAATCTCAGTCTTTCATTGGCCCTTTATCTTAAGATTGTGACCCTCATAAGTGTTTGTCCAAAGATATTGCTTTCTTTCCCCACCCCTATTCCCAGGTCTTCCGCTCTTTCCTATGGTAACAGCATTCCTGATTTATATTCTTGTAGACCTGACTCTCCTGATTATACATTTTTATTTTTGCCTCCCTTAGATGAGACAGGAAGACTGGCAGGAGCTGGACTGGGAAGGAATCTCCCCCTCAGAGTGTTATTTTCTGGGGAGTAGGACTTTTTCTTTTTTTTAATGGAGAAGATTCTTGATGTGTCAATGGTTATTTTTTCCTAAATACCTTATCTACTATTTTAGAAACCTCTAAATGTTTTGGTAGATACCTTTTAAATTCTTAAAAAGCACAAGCCCTTCATCTGTTCAATCACCTGCATCACAAAAAACAATTAACAATTTAATAAAAATTCACACACCTGTCTCATCTAAAACTTTGAACTCCTCAAGATCAAAGAATTTGTGTTATCATCATACCACCCACACCTAGAACTTATGCTTAATGAATATTTCACTGAACTATACAAATAAGTGAGTGTCTAGATTCCGTCATGATCCAGCAACAAGCAAATACTATATATGGTCACATAAGAATACAGTAGAATGCATGAGGAAAAAAATTTAAAATATCAAAATAGGTTTTAAGTACCAAATCCCTAAAAGGGTTCATTTCATACCTTATTGACATGAAACATCAAAATTTCTTCATATGGAATTACGTGTTTACTAAAACTACCAAAATTATATAATAGTGGATGATTCCAGGTTCTCTCAGCATTATCACAAATCTAAATCGTGTTGAATTTGGTCTTCCCTGGCATTGTTGCAGTTTATTATTATTTATTAAACATTGCAACTTATAACATTTTGATTCATAAATACTTTCATGTTCTCCTTTATCAGGTTAGATTATTTCTTAAATTTTATTGCAAAATGAAACAGAGCATTTATTAAAATTATATACTACAACCTTGAGATAGAACACTTCAAACTTTTAATATAGACCTAGAGAAATAACTAATAAACTCAATGCTCAAGACAAATAATTGAAGAGAGTATAGTGGACTAAAAAGAATGTTTAATTAACTCAACATTATATAATACATTGCTAAAATAACCTTTGGCTTATACATTTGTTATCTGGACTAAAAAACAAAGTGCTATAGTGCCATCTCCTGGAAAATATAATGATCTGGAACATGAAATTAATTTAATAAGAGATATTTATTTAATAAGTATTTCAAATTAATCAAAATAATAAGGAAGGGGAGAAGTGAGAGGTAAATCTAGAGATTATGCTACTGAGAGTAAAAATAATTATTTTTAATATTGAGTAAGTATGAGATTAAACATTTCACCCTTGGAACAATATTTCTTTATCCTTTAGAAACTCACATCAACATACACCATTAATTCCTTTAATGCTAATATTAAGGATATGTGCTGAGCTTACAAACACAAAACGTTACTCATCATTGGACATGAGGTTAACTTTCTGTCTAACTTCAGTTAGAATTCTCAGGAGCCAATCCCTTTTTTAAAATCCTACAGTAATTATAAAAATAATTAAAATAAAATCGGTCATAGACGTCATTACAGTCATATATTAAGAGTCTGCCAGTTTGTTGAGAATACATCTCTGGACCTCTACATCATTCCGAAACTCAAAGTTTCTCTTTTTTGATTTTTTTTTCCTAATAAAAAATCTTTAATGGATTCCTCAGAAATGTATTTTAGTGCTTCCTATTAGGAAAGTCATTTTTGAGCTACTGAAGTCCTCTGTGCTCAATATTTAATCCCTTTCTTTTTAATTTTCTATCAATGGAGTTATTATCCAGATATGAATTTTATTTTTTATTTACTTTTAATGTCTGGTGATTTTTGCTATTTTGTGTGGGATTTTTTTTAATCTTCTACATTATTTTTAAAAATATTACACTGAATCATACCCACAACAAAATTTTGTTGCACAAATTACTATTTGGATTTCACCCTCATTTTGTGATGGTAAGTGTATTATTTACTTTATTCCCATGACATTGTTATTTGATATTAGATAGGGAATGTTATAAAAAGTGATATCTTAAACTTATGAAAAAAACTATATTTATGATAATGTTTATTATCCCTGTAAGATTTAATAGTTAACAATGTGGAAAGCTACAAATATTCAATATGCAATATAATAATTAAAACTAGAATAGGTAATACATAACTTATCCCTGTTTTCAATATAAATTATCTACCAAACAACCATAAAATACCAAAAGTACACTGTTATCATTAGTTACAGCTATCTCTGCTTTTCAAAAGTTTTCTTTACTCCACTTCACTTTTATAAAAGACCTACATTAGTACTTGTTTTAGCTAACCAAAAGAAATCCAAAGATGTTTTTTGCTTTTATGAAAAAAGGCAAAAATAGCATTCAGTGTTTATTTTGCAATGGGCTGCCATAGAGGCAGCAAGAGTGACACCACCAAGAGAACTATACTCGTTATTTCAGCATCAAGCTGCCTTTGAACAGTGTTTGTGAACATCTGCGCTTTATCACAATTTATTCTGCGCATCCACGGGCAGGATGTGTCCAAAGGTAATTGCTTGTTTGCTTTACACTATTTTGGATTACAAAAGATATCATAGGAATGCTCTAGTTTTGGATTGCGGGGGATACCTGTATTTCATACTTAACTTGTTCCTGTGTTCAGAAGCTATCTATGGCAATGATTGTTGAATAAGAATAAATGGAATTTATGTACCCACAGTTTGTTGACACAGTCACCTACCGATGAGCATTTTGGTTGTTTTCATGTCTTATCTATTGTGAATAGAGCTGCAATAAACATAGGGGTGCCTATATATTTTTTGAATTAGTGTTTTGGATTTCTCTGGATAGAACCTAAGAGTGGAATTGCTGGGTCATAAGGTAGTTCCATTTCCAGTTGTTTGAGATAACTCCATACCGATTTCCATAGTGGCTATACCAATCTGCAATCCCACCAACTGCATGAGGGCTCCCTTTTCTCCAGATCTTCACCAGCACTTGTTATTTGTTGATTTATTGATAATAGCCATTCGGACTGCAGTGAGATGGTATCTTATTGTGGTTTTTATTTGCATTTCTCTAATGACTAATGAGGTTGAGCATTTTTTCAGATGTCTGTTGGCCATCTGTATGTCCTCTTTAGAAAAATGTTCCTTCGTGTCCTCTGCCCATTTTTTAAATCGTGGCACATTTATACAATGGAGTATTACTCGCAATAAAGAATGAAATCTTATCATTTGCAATGATATGGATGGACCTAGAGAACATTATGCTAAGTAAAATAAGTCAGACAAAGACAAATACCGTATGATCTCACTTATCTCACTAAAGTTCTCACAGCATAAACAAGTAAACTAATCAGAAACAGTCTCAGAGATATAGAGAAAAAATGAGGGTTGCTAGATGGGAGGGGTGTGGGGCTAAGGAAGAAGGTGAGGGGATTAGAAAGCACAAATTAGTAGCCACAATATTGCCACAGGGATACAAAAGACAGTTTAGGGAATATAACCAATAATGTCGTAAAGATTTTGTAGGGTGTCAGATCGGCACTTGTCTTATTATGGAGAACACTTCATGGACGGTGTAGATGCCTGGCCACTGCAGTGTACACCGGAAATGGAAGCTGAATAATAATAATGTCAATTATAATTTAATGTATATATAGTCACAGGATGTGGAGTACGGCATAAGGAATAGAGTCAATGGAATTGTGACAGCTATATACAATGTCAGAGGGGTAATAGATTGGGGGGCGGTTATCATTTTGTGAAGAGTGTAAATGTCTAACTATTGCATTGTTTTGTCACCTGAAACTAATTTTTTAAAAAAGTAAAAAAAAAAAAAAATGGAATTCAAACTTTTTTTAGGTATTAAATCTTTTTAAAACATTTTTCAAGTTTACTGTGGAATAAAATAGACAATGTACTATATCTATTTAAAGTAGACAATTCAATGAGCTTTGACAGCTGTGTACACTATAGCAGGGTGTCATGCAGGGTCTCTGGTCCCGCTCACCCCATAGGAACGCAGGATATGGTGAGGCCAAAAAGGAACACCCACAGAGCCATAGATAGGGGAGTCATACCACTATATTCTCTCTGGCAGCTGGGTTGGAGACACAGGAAGCAGGAGCCACACGATCCGCAACCTGCCGTCCGCTTTTCTGCCAACCCACCTCACTTGCTAGCTGCAATCTGCCGTGCTAACTGCAATCCACCATGCTAACTACAATCCACGCTTGCCAGCCACCATCATCTACTAGCACAACCACGGCAGTTATATTAGTGGCCAATGGTTAACTGGTAACAGCTGATGGCCAACTAGTCACAGCTGATGACCATCGACTACTCCAACCAGCACCTTTCCACGTGAGGCCGAGAGCCTGAAAACTGCTCTCTGGGGCTCTGACCAGCAAAATCAAGAGATAGAACAGTTCCCTCATCCTCAGTATTTTCCATCCTTCCCTCTACCACCTGCCCTAGGAAACTACCATTTTCTTTTGTCACCATAGGTTACATTTTAGTTTTATATAAATATAATCACAAAGCATATAATCCTTTGTTTCTAGGTTCATTCACTCAACATAGTGATTCTGACATTCATCTATGTTTTCAGGTTTACCAGCAGTTTGTTCCTTTTATTGTACTTATTTACTTTATTAATTCATTCAGTCTTTTTTTTCTGTGATTAAAGAGGAATTTTATTCTTTTATTTATTTTATTTTGGTAACAACACAATTTGAGATCTACCCTCTTAACAAAAACTTAAGTGCAATGTACTGTAGTGTTAGGTGTAGGCACAATTTTGTACAGCACATTCCTAGAACTTACATAACTGAAATGTGGTTAAATTCAGCACTCTCATTCACTGTTAATGGAAATTTGCATTGATTTCAGATTTAAATGATACAATTCCAGCTGTTGTAAACGGTAGCGTATATGGTTTTGTAGGGAACTTAGTTTTCATTTTCTCTTGGATAAAATATCTAGGGGCAGAATGGCTGAGTCTTAATATAAATACAAAGTCTTTCCTAAATACATCAGCAAAAAGATCCTTCCTTCCAACCTGAACTCTCATGGCTTATAATGTGTATCTAACTTTTGGAAATCATCAAATCCAGTTTTATATATTAGTTATGTAGGTGCATGCTTTCGTTATTCTACAGAAATTCTACTAAAAAACACATGAAAACATGAGTGTCATGCGGGGAGGCCTGAGGGGTCTCTGCTCCTGCTCCCCATATAGGAACGCAGGATATGGCTAGGCCAAAAACGTATGGAGCCATACGTAGGGAAGTCATACCACTATGGTCTCACTGGAGGCTGGGTTCACACGACATGCGACCTGCTGTCAGCTTTGCTGCCAACCGACTGACTCTCCTCGCCTCTCCTTCAGTCTCCTCCACTCTCCTCCTTAGCCACGGCAGTTATATTAGTGACCAATGGTTCAATGGTTACAGCTGACGGCCAACCAGCCACAGCTGACGGCCATCTACTACCCAAGCCAGCACCTTTCCACATGAGGCCGAGAGCCTGGAAACTGCTCTCTGGGGCTCTGTCCCCACATTGAGCCTTTTCTCATTTTTCTATTTTACATAAAATACAATGCCATGCCCATCATGGGACTTTAATAAACATGTTTCATAAGCAAATAATTTACATTTTAATACAGAAGTATTTTCATATATCTGCCTGGACCCTTCTCCCATCTGAGTGACATGAGGTTCTTACCACTCTGCCTTCTAGTCTTTTTTTATTAAATTTATTGGGGTGACATTGGTTAATAAAATTATATAGGTTTCAAGTGTACATTTCTATAATACATAATCTATATATTGCATCATGTGTTCACCACCCAGAGTCAAATCTCCTTCTGTTACTATATTTGACCCCCTTTACCTTGTTCTACCACCACCCTCACCCTCTGGTAACCACTAAACTGTTGTCTGCGTCTGTGAGTTTTGTTTGTTTGCCTTGTTCATTTGTTGCTTTCAGTTTTATATCCCATATATGAGTGAAGTCATATGGATCTCGACCTTTTCTGTCTGACTCATTTTGCTTAGCATAATAATCTCAAAATCCATTCATGTTGTCATAAATGGCAGTATTTCATCTTTTCTTATGGCTGAGTAATATGCCATTGTATATATGTAACACATCTTCTTTATCCAATCATCTATCAAAGGATACTTTTTTTTAGTATTATTTTAAAGGAAAATCCACTATGGCTTTTAAAGGACATGCGAATACTAAAAAGTGAAGTCAAGTTGCTTTTCCAGTGAAATGAGATCATGTCATCAGATCAATGGAGTACAAATAGCCAACAGAAACACAACTATTATTAATAAATAAACCTGATACATGGAAACATATCGTAAATGCCTACTTCGAAACAATTGGTATGTAGTAGTATAATTATTCTGAGGTAGAAATGAAATAAAAAGAAAAGTTCTTAACTGATGTAAATCATCACTGAAACTTCAACATTGGTTGTCCTTACTGCCTGCTTTAAAGGTCAAGATTGCATGCTGACCAAGAAGAGACAGAGGCCAAAAGACAAGAACCCATCCAGCTAGAATGAGCTTAAATGTGATTTCATAATTATAGAACACCTTCAAAAAAGTCAATGCACTAATTAAAAGTGCTTTTGGACATGAATAAGCCAGATATAGCAGCAATATTTATAGATACAATCCTTTCATTAGACAAGCCAAATTATACATCCAATATACTAAGAATCTTTCTTTCCCCATCAGACATGATAAATAGGAATTATCTACCTCCTTTGGAAAATCTATTCCTCACGGTCAACAGAAGGAAATTTTCAGTATACAAGAGGGCTTTGAAAGCTCTTTTCAGGGCAAAGATACTGCTATAAAACACTATTCTTTAAATCATGATACTACAGGGGAGAAAATCATTGTTTAACATTATTTTGATAAACTAATTTCTAAAATTGATTCATTTCTGTTTCAAATGGCTCTTATTTAAATCATTTTACTAGAATGACTGAAAATCAGTGGCAAATCATTGAACACTTGCATCAACAAGTATAATAAAATGAGAAGCCAATGGGTATTAAATTTGGATTATTAAATATGTAGTCCCACAGTGTTATCAAAAAAGGAACAGACTAGGACTGTTTGATACTAGGACATTATTCCTATAAAAGAGATGAGAGAAAATTCTATAAATCCAGCATTTCAGAGTAGTGATTTAGATTACCAAGGTAAATAATTTTAAAAGGCAAATTTCTTTGGGAATATTTTAATCAATCTTAATTTAATCTAGTCATTTATATCTTATTGTAAATTAGAAGAACTACAAGTCACCTTACCCTTTAGTTACTATTTTTATTATCTATTTGTTTTGTTTTATCTATTATTTTTCCCTCTTATTTATTTCATCAGAACTTATACTCTTTAAAGGCAAATGACTTCACATAGTTGTCAGGAGTATCTATATGTCCTTGTGTGATGGTTAATTTGATATATCAACTTGAATGGCCATAGGTGTAAGTCCTACTGGTTCTAGTTCTCTGATGAACCCTGACTAATACATCTGGCTTGAAATGCATAACAACCCGTACCTAAATAAAATTGTAAAGCCTTCAAATTTACCTACTGCCAAGAGGGCTTCTTGTTTCTGAAACATCACCATCACACTGATAACCATACACAATCTGATATTCAAGCTTGAAAGCAAAACAAATAGCCTGATAGATATCACAGCAAAGCCTGACTGAACACTTACTAGCTACTTGATTTTGATGAGTTAAACTTTGAGTCATTCTTTCTATATCTCTATGAGAAAGACAGTAACCATTGCTTTGCATGGTTTACTTGAAGATTATACCTTATTTATTTAAAGACACTGAAATTCAGTAGTGGGTCAATAATTATGATTCTTCATTTATTACTTAAATCGAATAATTATTACAATGCCAAAATCCCCAAGTCCTATTCCAGAAGGATGGTCATGTTTTTCAGTCCTTAGCAAATAAATATTTATGCTCAGAATTTTTTACATAATCACAGTCAGAATCCATGTTTTAAGGATTTTTTAAATACAGAATTATTGACACTGATTGAAAATTTTGTGTATCAGATATCTGTATCCATTAGATCATATGTCTCTAAAGTAAAAATGAAACAATGTTGTTTATGTAAATAACTAGACAGAATTTATTTTTAAAATATAATGAATCTGCTGACCTAATGGAAAGAGTAACATTACATTGAAATATGTGATAATATTGCACAGAAAATACTGCAGTTTTCGTAATTAAGGCCTTCCTCTATAGCGTAACTCAGAATCCCTAATGTTTTTCAAAACTGCTGAATGTTCACTTTTTACATCAGAAGAATTTCATGATTTATCCGTTGTGTTCAACGTCTAGTCAAGCTTCCTCCTAGATTTATGTGATCAATTTGAAGCTTAAAAGCATAGTTAGAGACACACCTATATGAATTGCTTTGCTAAAAATGTGGTGAAGCAGCAGTGCATGCCATATACACATCAGCAGTCTCGTCCATTTTGTTCCGCAAATTAAACTGTGTGGTGCCCCCTCAGAAACAGGATGCAGAAGTATTCTTGTAAATCCTTACAGTTTGACTAGATATTCCCATATCCAAATCATACATAGTTTCCTGAAACTTTTTATCATGGCTTCTTCCCATCTAACTGATAGATAATTTGGTGCTATATGTTCATCTATCTTTTTTCCTTAATTTACTTCAGAATAAAGCTTGAACCATTTCTCCATTACTTCCCTATGTTGATTTAGGCAATGAAATACTGACTCATGTAGTTAATGATGCCGGCCTTTTAGGGTTAGAAGACATTAGACATTCAGGGACTTATAATAAAAAGATATAAATATTTACATATATGCAGATACCTGTATATTAATTGAAACATGACTGGTGAATTTCAAAACTAGCATTTTTAATTGATTAATGAATAAAAACCAATTTGGTGTATCTTAATGTATATAAAAGACATTGATGTATAATTTCATCTATTCATTAATTTTGCAAAATTTGCTGTGTGCCTAACATGTACAAGACACAATAGGCCCTCAATATATATTAAGCTTAATAAAGTTATACAACTTCTAAAAGCCCATAATGTGAGGGAATAAACAGAAACCTTAATAAATAATCAAAAGTCAGTAAAAATCAAAAGACAAAGATTAGATTAGTATCATAAATCAGAATGTATGAAAATTCTCGTGTACTCTAAGTGTCTCAGAGACTACCAATGTGCAATAAAATGAAGCAAGAAATTTAGAAGAAAATCACAGGAGAGGACATTTCAAAGGTCTGTGAAACAATGGCATGGTCAGAGCTATATTTTAAAGTATTAATTTTGCAAAAGAATGAAATTATCCTGAGTTCAGAGAGGAGACAAGAATTGAGACCAAAGATAGGAAGGTTATTAGAGGCTGTTTTAATTATACAAATAAGAAGCAATAAGGGACTAATTCTATAGTAGAGCAATGCAAATCCAGAGAAAAAGGTAGATTTGAGAGATAGATAATAGAAAGGTAGAATTGAGAGGTTTTGGAAATTGGTTATATTGGCTATGAGCTAAACGCTAATTTTGTAAGAAAAATGTAATTATAGAAATACTAAATAGTGAAGTTATCCATTAAAATGGACACTTTGATTGGAGATACATATTATAGGCCAAGTGTATTCTGGAGGAAGTTGATTATAAAAGTCATTTTAGAATTGTACCTACTTTCATGGGCTTTACCTACGTTTTCATGCAGATGATTCTTAAACGCACCCAAGCATTCCATATTTCTATCTGAAGTTTCCCAATTGTTTTCTCCACATTTATAACTGGACACTCTCTGCTTTTATTTCAAACTCAAAAAGTTCAAATTTTAGCTTTTCGTCTCCATGCTATCTGCTCCAATTCCTGTGCTCTCTGGCCCAGTTAATGGCTTCACTGTAAATCTGCTTCACAAACGCGAACAAGATAACAACCAAACTTCCAGTCCTCCATGATGATAACTACAGTGTTCTCTTGGAATTGGCCCTCTACATTTTCAAGAACTTTGAAGGGCCTGAGATTGGACCCTCCTTTGAAGATAACAGAAGATGCGTTTCAGACTTTCATGACAGAAGAAGCATGAGACTTTTGAGTCAGTGGCAAGGACTTCATTATTCACATCAGAGTGAGCAGCGTTAGCTTTATGTCCACACTGGCAGCCCTTGGCTTCCAAATACAAGGGTTACATGAGTGACTTGGCTGGAAGCAGCACACACAGTCAACTTGTGCCATAGCTGAAGAAGTCCCACTTGGAAATCCCAGGGTTTCAAAGAACCTGCTAGAAAACCTTCCAGATCTTGGCCTTTGAGGAATATATTATCTTTATTATCATGGTCAGGGATCAAATCTGGCCTTTGCCCTGGAGGGAAAAAGTATCTTTATTTTCCAAGGTTGCTGGCTATATTAACATCATTGAAAAGATAGTACAGAACAAAAGCTGATCCAAGACATGGAGAAATATCATGAAGACTCATTTTCCAGCATTTCTTACCTGTCATGTCTGGTTCCCAATCCTGTCAATTAAACTTTGAAAATACAATTTCCTTATTTAGGAAGAAAAGGGTTAAGGGAAGTAAGTCAATAGGGTAAGAAGGGGTTCATATGGAGTATCAGCTACCTGCCTTTGAATATTACTTGAGCCTTCAGAATCTGCCTAAATATGACCTTACATATCCCAATTTGATGATGAAATCCTTTGCTTGCCAACCTCATGGCTTGGTATATTAATACCACTTCCCTTACAGGCTAGACAGGATGTAGGCTACTTTCATGTTTTATATTTGGGCATTTAGTCTCTATCAGGGCCCAGATATGAACTATTTATCAAAAACAGCTCTGCACTGGAGTATATATTGGTAATTACTTTGGAGGAACACATCTATTATAGCTTAATGCCATTAAACCTTGAACCTCAAGAATAATAAATAGCCTTGCTCTGATTCCATTCATTCTAAGAGTGTTACCAGCCATTGGCTATGGCATGCTTACTGTTAGTGAATGCACTGGTTTGAGCAACACAAATAGTAAATTCACTTTTGCATTTCTTATTACAAATGAACAAATTGAAATCCTGATTTTTGTTTTTCTGATTAGACTTTTTGGAGCTTTGATAATAAGTCAGATTCCTTGAATACAATTAGTTCTAAGCACAATGATGTAATGGATTACCGGACGCTTCATACCTGAAAGCTCATATACGTATTTTGAAACCATACAAGGTAAATACAACCTTATGGACTAAGGGGATGAACAGCAGGGTTTCTCCAGGAGACACACCTCGTCCTCATCACAGGTGTTTTTCCTCTCCCTAATGTCCTCTTCAGCCTTCTGCCTTTAGGCTCAGCTTAAGGATAAATCGATGAAACCATCCCTCATATTCAGATTCAGAATTAATAGCATGACTCCTGTATAGTCACGGTACTTTGTGCTCACATCCATCTCTCTGTTTAAATTGTAGGCAGTTTTAGTTAAGACTATAATATATTCATATTGTGAAAAATAATATAAATGGAACCACTTCAAAATGGAGTCAGAGCTGCCACCCCAGAGGAACTGTCCTTTGGATCTTGCTCTTCAAACCTTTGGAATATTAAAACTGGACAAAATAACCTTTTGACTGGGTCAAACCAAAATTATGACTGCAGGACAATAAAGGCACTCTTTAGAATTAGCATCCTTATGCTGGCTTATCTGCACCTACAGAAAGTCCTTCCTTCTACTCATATAATTGTTCCCCTTCCCTTTCTCATAAAATATTCCTTGCCTCCACTTCCTAATCAGAACACTGTTTGAGTCTCTGCCCACGATTTAGAATAACTATTCTTTTGATCTCAAATAAATGCTTGTTGCCTCTCACTTCGGCCTTTTCGTTTTAGGTTAACAATACGTATGATCCAAACAGCATGTTGAAGAGATCCTTGCAGATAGAAGTAATTTCAAAAATATATGCTGAATCAATTAGAAAAATTCAAGCTCCTCTCTTGGGCCTTGACTCACATAAAATTGTAGAGTAACTTGAGATCAGATGCATTCTCTTAAATATATATCATTCATACCAATAAAAAATACATATACCAAATGTATATAGGCAATTCATATATGCACAAAAAGATTTATTAAAATATATAAACGTCAATTTAAATTCAATTAAAATTAATATGGTGCTGTTTTTCACCTAAGCACTGGCAAACATAAAAAGAATCCTAATACTTTGATTGGGGGAAAGAGACATGCATAGGAGATGATACTCTTATATGTTGCCGATAAAAGTATAAGTTAAGTGTAATCTTTCTGGACAGAGATCGGTCAATATGTATGAAAAGCATTGAAACGTATCCACATAGTAATTATACTTCCACAAGTTCACCTAATTGAGATATGTGCAAAAAATATGTTTATGGATACTAACCAGAACATGCTATATCCTTCTTTTCTCTTATAACATTATAGCATAAACATTCTCCATCTCAATAAGATATTCTTCATAAATATCTTTATTAAAAGCTACAAAATACTTCATATTGGAATACTGCATTTTATTTATTCATAACTAGTGTTGAATATCCAAGTTATTTCTGTAATTTCATCATTATAAATAACGTTGCAATGGATACCTTCTATGTATATTTTTAGTCTAAAGTCTTAGAAGAGACTCACTGGGTAACACTGTGGGAGCACTTAAAAATATTGATGCAAAAATCCAAATTTCTTTCAAATTAATGCTGAGTATTCCAATTTAAACTTCCATTAGCAGTATATATGAACTATTTCACCACAACTTTATTAGTATTATTTTTTTAATATTTTTAATTCAATACATTTTTAGTCTTACTATTGCCGTTTTATTTTCTGTTGTTCATTTTAATCTTTGACAACATTTCTAGTTAAATTTTCACATATTTATTGGTAATATGTATTTCTATTTTTGTAATTTTTCTGTTCATTGTCTTTACTGTTTCTGTATTGATCCTTCCTTAGGGGTTTTGCCTTACTGATTTGTATGAACTTTATATATTGAAAGTATCACCTTTTGAAGCACATTGCTTTACAATTTTATGTAATTACAATAATATATATATTTTCCCCTTGAGATAAGAACAAATGATTATATACACTGTTTTTTGCTGCTTTACATTGATGCTATAATTTACTTGGAATTTACCTGGAAAATATTATTTTGCAGGAGGGAGATATGATTACAAATATTTTTCTAATTTTTCCCAATGCCACGTCTTAAAAAAAAATCTAATCTTTCCATTTCTAATATACCTCTCTTTTATTTTATTTTAATTTCCTATACAGAGCTTTAGCACATATTAATTTCCTATACACACCTGGGTCCATCTCAGGACTTTATAATTCTACTGTTAATCTGTCCTTACAGAAGGTCAATAAAATGTTTTATTATTTTTTCTTTTTGATATTTTTATGTATCTAGTAAGCTATGCATTCATTTTTTTGGACCGCCTTTTCAAAATATGCTTGCATTCATCTCTTGCAATTATTTACATAATAACTTTGGTTACAGCCCATTACTATCTCTTGGGGAAGAATATTAACCTGAAACACTATGGAATTCACAGGTGCTGTGTTTTTAGGCATGAAAACACAATTCTTCCGCCAGAGACCAACCTCTAAATCAATAAGCCATCTGTGACTGGTATGAGGAATGTTTAGAGATGCTATAATGAATGATTTCTGAAGCCATAACAGGAGACATGAAGTCATTTTTTTTAAACTTTATTGGGTATGGAGTTAATGTCCACTAAAGCCCGTCCTTGAATAAATAATAAAATATGGGATTAAAGATTAAGTTTCTACTACAGTAGCAAAATGCTGAGAACTGAGAAGGACACAGTATACACATAAGAGATGTTAATTATGGCAAGGTTTAATAGTCTTTGGTGGAATTCTTGAAGAGCCGATTTTGCTGGAGGTTTGGAAAGACTGGAATCTTCCCAAGTGAGAAACATCAAGGGCTTGAGCTCAAACGTTACGCATTCACTTATCAAGGTTCTGCTTCCTAAGATGAGACCATCCGCCTTGGAAAAGGTGGAAGAAAGAATTATAAGCTATGTGGACTCACACAGGACAAAGACGCCTCACCTCTCAACAGTAAAGACATTCCAGCCTCAAACTCACGAGTTAACTGGATTAAACGTCAATCACATTTTATATTGTTTTTTAGAAAAATTTCCACTGAGATGAACTATAAAAAGAAACACATGTGGGATTTATGATAGATTTTAGGAGATGTCTTAGGTCAAATTTCAGGTTCAATAAATTTGTTTCCGACTTTATTGCTTAGAATGACTTCTTTATATACCTTGTAGTAAATAGCTTGTCTAATGTTATCCTTTTAGAACCCACAATAAGTGGAATTTTCTTCATCAAAAAAAGTGTTTATTAGAATCAAGTTAAAGTTGTTGATTCTTTTCTACAAATTTCTCATATATCCTAAGATAATAGTGAAATGTGTAGGTTACAGAGGACTTCTGGAGATATCATATATCTATTTCTCCATTGGAGTCTAATATCTAGAAATAATCCTTTAGGTGTCTGGAAGCAATGATAGAAGCTACACAACCTACCAAAGTGATAATAAATGGAAGTGGTTTCAAAGCACTCAAAAAAAGAACAAAAAACAAATGCCATGATCCAATTTCATTTGACACAAGATTTCTAAAATCGCATTATAGTAAATAAAAAGAACATAGAGAAAGAAATACTTTTAGGGGGATTAAATTAAAAGTAATTCATTCATATATATAATTACTAAGACATATATAACCTATACATACTTCCCTATTAATGTACATCAGTGCAAAACTCGAAGACATTGCTTTAAATATCACATGTGTGCCTCTTGGTGGGGAGAGGACGTGGTACTGTTTATATAGTACTGAAACATTGCCAAGCATATATCAATAATACATTTATAAATGTATTCACTTATTTAGAGGAAATTACTAATATAATACCTCATAGACAACCGGGAAATCCCCAGAATCCCACTGAAAATGAAATGTATTTATTGGTTCACTCTTTCATTTAATAAGCATATATTGTGTACCCACTAGGCACTGTGTTTGTCCTGTGGATGAAAAGGTACATAAGAAGCTGTTGAAAAACTCACAGCCAGGGATAGAGGGATAATCTAGTGCTGAAGCTTACACTACTGAGAGCTAAGATTCTTCTTTCAGAAACATTGGGAAAACATTTTCTTACAAAAGTGAAGTCATGTTTGATAAACTTAAAAGCACTCTATTGAAAAATGGGAGTATAACACACAGGGTCATTTCACAGAGGAAGAAACTGAGTGCTGACTTGAAGGGATGGTCATGAAACTAGAATGTGGACCAGCTAGGTCTCTAATTATGGTCTTTTAACTGTTTCTTCCAGTCGTTCCGAAGCCCCAATCAGGAGAGCACACCCACTTGTTTCCAAACATTGTGCTGAGGTTCACTCATGCAAATTTCTTTTCATAGGTGTGGCGGGCTCAACTTTTATCAACATTTAAAATTTAACTTTACTAATATTGAAGATATATCCTGCCACAGTATAGTAAAATAAAAAACAACAACAACAACAAAAAACAGCTATTCAATGTAGACGAGCACGTTGATATAGAAGGGGATAAATTTCTATGAATAAAAAAGTAAATGGCAGGAATAAGGAAGTAGTTTTGTCTCTTGTTTTGCAGACTTCATCCTGGAAACTAAGTAATAAAATTCTGAGTGGTACTTTTTATGACATTGCAGTATTTCTGCAAAGAGCAAAAGCTAAGGGCAGAAAGAACAATCTGCATGTGCTAAAGAGAATGACAAGAAGTGGTCAGACACTCCCACCAGGGTTTTCAAAAGGTAACCAAAACAGTCCTGCAACCAACATCCGTCATTCACCTTCAACCTAAATAAAAAGATGATTTAAAATGTACAAAGTATAAAGGAGAGAATTAAGTGGCAAGCCCAATAAAAGAGCATGGTGGCATCTGCCTTCTCCTCCATAAAGAGGATCACTCCTCTACTAGGCAGATGTACGGAGACCAAGAAAACCACTCACAGAGGCTGAGGTCCCTACATGAAGGGACATTTTGCATACAAGTATGTTTTCTGGGGCATAAAACAAGTGGAGTTGCCTTCTCACCTGGAGATGTATAAAGGCAGGTGGCAGACCCAAACATTCTCCAATGGAGAAACCGGGAATAACTGTAGTAGTGTGAAATTCACCATTTGCTTCCCACAGACACAGTAATCTCCTGGGGGTGGGAGGAAGGGACAACAAGGAAGATAGCAATACTGGATTGCCTAGATAGTAACCAGCTCAAAATTGTGTCTGACTAGAGTCAGAGCACATCAGTGGTAAAAGACTCAAGTGAATAAAGCCGGAAGCAAGACGACAGGTTTGCCCCTAAAACACAGAAGGAGTGTGCATCGCCTGCGCTGACATGGCAGGCCAGTGTTCCCCATGGGAGCATAGGAAGAAGGCGCAGCAAATTGGACACATAAAATATGTGCCATTTTTAATATGAATCATCTCTCTCGCTCTCGCTCTCGCTCTCCCCCGCCCCAAATCAGATCATTCTCCCCCTGCACATGAGGAATTTAACCTCAGAGATACAATGGAAGCACACAGGTGTTGGTAGACCCTGGTGCTGACTTGTAATAATGTATAGTAAAGAATGATTCCGTATAAAGGCTTTCACAAGAGGAGAAATCAGAAGATGATGGGAAAACAGGGGAAACGGGTAGACAGAGAGGTAAGTGGAGACGACCAAGACCATACAGGCTCATGAGAGAAGTGAAGGGTGAGACACGCATGATGGCTCTCCAGCTCCCAGCTCTAAGAGACATGGATGCATTGCACCCTTGGGTTCTATTTACCTGTATGTCATACACGTTCCTTAGACTATTTGGAGGAAAACATCTCTGACTTTGCAACTACACGACCTTTGACTAGTGGGTGGTAATAAAGAAGAGAATCCTGAGAACCATTAGCTCTTCCCCATCTTCGTTCTCATAACACCCTGGTCTGTCAGAGCACATGCCACACTGTAATTTGTAGTTTACATTCCTGAATCTCCCACGAGACAATTCAGAACATTGTGAGAACAGGATCTGGACCCATTCATATTTATATAATCAATGCCAAGGCACTAAAAATATTGTTTAATAAATAAGTGTAAAATGATTCCATTTAGAAATAGAACCCATTTCCCTCTATTCTCTTAACTCCACCAACCTGAAAAAAAAAAAGCAGGAATCCCAACAACACAAAGTCACTCACATAAATGTAAAAAGGAGATAAAATGGGATTGGGGAAGAAGTAAGGAGAAGGGAAAACAATTCTACCAGTCGTGGCATAAGGGAAATGTAAGAGCTGATGCAGATAGGAAGAGAAGATACCAGCAAATAAGGTTTGGTTTTGTATTCTGCTCAGTAACTGATACTTCCAAATCAAATCAAATGATTTGTTTTCTACTAAAAGAAAGCAAGGTATTAATTATGTACAAGTAGATACACCTCTCTCGTCTTCACCTAGAACAGGCCAAAGTAGTTCCAAGATCTCAGTTCTGACACAGACAGGAGTGGAAGGAAGAGACTCTTCACAGAGGGCAGGCCCTGGAATTGCAGGAGCCTAAGTACTTCATTTCCTTCAAGAAGGGATAAATTAGGTATAAATTTATAAGGTATAAATTACCTAGCACTATCAGTAATCCAAGGAGAAAAGAGGCTGAAATCCACATCCACTGACCCTCTCAGGACCCAGGGCATCAGGCTTTGGCAGTCAGGTTGCGGTCAGTCCTCAGAGTTGTCAATGGAAATATATGAGCTTTTTATTCGGACGGCACCTTCACTGTTGTGACTGGAAATTCCCTGTCCGCAGTAGAATTTACATCATCTTTAACAAAGGTTCTCTGCCTTGACTTTTTTTCTCAGTAATATAACATCTATATTACTCTCCTCTGACATCCGAAGAAGGTCTCCACAAATATGTATTTTTTCACCGAATTTAGCACGACCACACTGGAGTCCATTCTTGACAGCACGTCAGCTCCTTAGTCATGCACTGTACTTACCACAAAGTCTCACTGACAGCATCTTGGGAACACTGTGACAGCATTTTAGTTGCCCTCAGAGTAAATACTGAAAGCATGTTTGGATAAAAATCACTTAGAGGGGGGCGGCTGGATGGCTCAGTTGGTTAGAGTGCGAACTCTCAACAACAAGGTAGCCGGTTCAATTCCCACGTGGGATGGTGAGCTGTGCCCCCTGCAACTAAAAATTGAAAACGGCGATTGGACTTGGAGCTGAGCTGCGGCCTCCACAACTAGATTGAAGGACAACAACTTGGAGCTGATGGGCCCTGGAGAGGCACACTGTCCCCCAATATTCCCCAGTTAAAAAAAAAAAATTCACTTGGAGGAAAAATGACCAAATAGGACTTAGACATAATTATCATAGTTTTAGAAGCAATTTAACAACTTGAACACTTCTTAGAAGTTTGTTCTAGCTCAATGGCAGATGAAGAGACCAAACCCTGTACTTTTAAAAATACAGACAGGAATTTTGCCTGAAACAGAGATACAAGATAGAATTCAGAACTTCTTGATAGTTTTTAAATGCAAGATACAGAGGGTGCCCCAAAAATGTACATACATTTCAAGAAACGAAAACTGTATTAAAATTGTAATACTCAATATATACCAATAACAAAAGATGAATACAAGTCACGTTTGACTTCTGCAATTACAAGAGGTGCTCAAAGTGGTTACCATAAGCGTCCAGACACTTCTGATTACGGCGAACTACTGCTTGAGCAACATTGACCAAAGTGTCCACTTGTATACCATTTTTTTGGCACCCCCAGTATATTTATTACTCACCTCTCCAGTTTTTATTGAAATGATTATATCACTAATTTAAAGGGGGGAAAAGTCAGTCTACAATAAAATGGACGTTTTCAAGTATACATTTTAAAAATATATTTAATATAAGTAGTACAGACTATCTCCAAAGTAAAATCTATTTTTTCTTAATTTTTAGAGTCGGCCAGGAACTTATAAGTATTATCTCTTACATGTGTTTGTAATTGCCCTGATAGAATTTAATAAATGTCTCTAGATACTACTGGCAAGACAAGGAAAGAAGAAAACATAAAATTATAATTACTAACTTTTATGTACTGCCGAGCCTGTGCCAAATGCTGCTAACAAAATGTTTTATGTACATAACCTCATTTAGTCATGACAAAACTCCTGTGGTGTAAGTATACCTCTCTACCAATGAGAAATAGAATCCAAGAGGTAAGCCATTTTTCAAGGGCACAGAGTCACTAAGTAATGGAGTTGAAATGTGAACAAGTTTGACTCAGTGACCACGTCATAATACTTCTTGAAAGAAGGGAATGGGGAAAATGGGGCCAGAAGTCTGCATATGGTGGGGTGTGGCTGAGCATATCCACAAATGCTTCTTGTACATGAAGGTCTTATTTACCATTTGCCATTCCTGCACGGAGGCTGGTAGAAAGCAAGTGACAGACAAATCCAGGGTAGGATTTCCACATTACGTCTGGTAAGGTCATGTCTAAAAAGAATTGTCGAGGGCCACCATGTCTAAAAGGAGTGTGAATAGGCTTCTCTAGAACCAAGTAAAGCACCATTGAGTCCTTTGTGTTTTAGGCTATTACTACTAGGACTCTGGAAAATAATTCTATTTTATAAACTATTTAGGTTTAGGGTTCAGCATAGTGGGGTATCTAATTCCAGTTTAGGTATTAACTATGATGTATTAAAAGATATTAAAGTCATTTTCATAGTACATGTCTTAGCTGTAGCTATTTATGGCTTAGTTAAAATTTAACTTTATATTTTAATTCTCTTAAATACACTTTTTGCTAAATGTTATTAATTTGCATTAATCGCATTACCAAGATGGCTGACACAAAATTTACCAACTCTTAAATACAGTGATTCAGAACAGATCATTAGAGCAAGAGAGCATGTATTACTCATCAAGCCCTCCTGGATAGTCTCAGAGCCATAAAAATGTGGACATCTGGGCAGAGATCCCTCTGGATAAATACCAGAGGCAGCAGCATCTGGGCTTCCCAGTCAGGTAATTTATGCAAATTAATTTAATTTTAGGTACCAAATTTTTTTTTAAATTATTTGCCAATATATTTGTCAGGATCTTATGTTCATAATGAAATTTTATCAAAGAGCCTCCATATTTAATTCAGGAAATGAATTTGTTTCCATAAAATGTCATTATGTAGATAGAGCCACTAAGTGACATTGGAATAATTTTTATGACCTCAAATTTTTCAACTCAACAATTAAATAAGTTTCTTTCTGACTCCCTTATTTGGCCCTGTGATTTGAATTAACTTATTCACCATTCAAACATAGAATTAACTTGGTAATATCTTAAGACAGTTTAATAAAATAAAACAATATGTCCATACATACAAAATCATGCTCTCAGTTCTGATGTCAAATTGCCCCAAATTATTAACCACTAGGTAGCTACTCCCCAAAAATAATCACCCAACTGAATTATTTTTTCAATTAGGCTCTTTGGCAGTTCAATAAAATGTGTATTTGCCAGGGACTTTTAAATGAATGGATCTACTTGGCTATGTTCCAATTATTCCTACACATGGAAGCTGGATAAGATTCAACAGAACCAAACATACTGCTAATTTGTCACCTGCGGTTTAGAAAAATATTTTGTATAAGTAATTAGCTTGAAGGTGAATGCTACCTGAATTCCTGAATTCACAATAATAAGATAAGGTAGGTTAAAACAAGATTTTTCCCAGAAACCTTAAAATTTGCAACTAATGTTTAAGGATTCCTTAGAGTCACAACTTCTGTAACATTACTCACAACCATCCCATGAGTGGGTATATGATAAAAAGTCTGAATTAACTTGCCAAGGGGATACTGCAAGTAAAGAGCACAACCAGGAGGGTATAGAACTCACAACAGTCTAAATCTAAAGGTCATGCTCTAACATTCTCTGATAAACTTCAACAGCACAGAGAAACTATGAGATTATTTAGATAAGGAACAAATGCCTCACTTTGTCTTGCCATCCCACTGAGTATCTCGTGGGATGCTCCTTTTCATTTTCACTTGATCTTATGTCCTGCTGTGCTGCATCCATTATCACTTTGTGAGGGGTATAAATGTCTAACTATTACATTGTTTTGTACACCTGAAACTAATGATATAATTAAAATGAAATAAAATAAAAAATGTAGTATTCACTCAAATCATTCCGTGTGGTTAAATTCTCCAAGGGAATACTTCCACTGTGCCCATGGCTCCTTTTGAACTCACTGCAAGTCTTGAGCAGAGGAAAGGGTAGAGAGGAGTTTACCTGTCGGACTGAAATGAAATGTCAGTACACATGCATGAGCCAAGATTGGGAAAGGCTAGAATAGGGACAACAAGATGGTAAATATCTCTCTTTTCCTGATAGGTATCTCTTCCAATCATTGCAATGTCATAAACCTTCTGTACATTAGGTATTACATTAGAGAATGGCAAATTCTTTAAAATTAGTCACTCATCATTTTTTGACAAAAGAAATGCTGTAGGTATGCATATAAAGTTGTACATTCCTGTATCATATGCTGAATACTCATCCCAAAGCAAATGAAGGTAAAGGAAATATTAAGCAGGGCAAAAATAGCAAGAGAAGGAACAGCAATATTAAAAATATCTAATATTTCATTCCCTTGGAGTTCAAGATAATGGAATTTTATAGCATATTTTTATCCATATCTAGTACACTTAATTCGGGTTTTAAATTTAAATCCTGGATTTATCCCTACAGAACGGACAAGCCTTGCTGCCATTCCATACCCGTTTCATCTTGGTTACAAAAACACGGTATTATTAAAGGCAAAGTACAAAAGACATATCCAACGAAACTGATTTACTCTTTTGAGCAATGTTGACTTTGGATAAATGAAAAATACGTAAACCTTGAAGTATCTGAATGTGAAAATATTTTTAAAGTCATTTATTTTGCCTTTTGTTTAGAATTAAATGTTTAAAGGTTGATCGTAGGCACATCATTGATTGGTAAAAGCATTATGTACTATTTCCCTTCCAGGATTTACAAGTGGCTGACAGAAGACTACCCGGAAGGCAGGAGAAACTTTCCTCCTCTCTTTCCTAAGAGGAGACAAATTTCAGTATCCTGCTATTCTACACCAGAGTGAAACTTAGATGTCAATTTAATAACATATTAATATTATTTTTCTATTATATTTTAAACTAATAAATCTGGAAAATCTCTAACATTTATTGACTTCCTATTATGAATCAGAACCAATGTACAGTCTGAGTAATCATCAATGAACAAGAATCTCTTACAGGAAATAAAAAATCTCTTCTAGGAAATTTCTGCCTTATAGAAAAAGGTAATCTATTAGGAGACAGATACATAGGAGAGAAAATGTCAAAATAATGCAGAAAATACTGTAATAATGATAAAGATTATGTTAATATTTATTACATGTTTAAGATGTGGAAGGCATGCCAAACTGCTTTACAAGCATTGACTCACTCAATCCTCTATGCAAATATGACCATTATTATTATGGAATATCCCCAGTTTACAGATGAGGAATGGGGAGCTTAGAGAGGTTAAAGTTACTCAGACAGGAAAGGGCACATTCCTAAGTAAAGATCAAACCCAGACCCTTGTGTGGCCAAGATTATGGGTCACCCTGTTGCCCAGCCAACCAGAGAAACGCTCAGAGTCCTGTGCGAGAGTAGAGCAGGGGTGCTTAGCCCCACTGGGTCTCAGGAGAGGCTACCGGGAGATGAGGCCTAACTAGAACTCATCCAGGTGAAGGAGGAACAAAGATGTTCCAAGAAGTGAAAACAGAAAGAGCAAGAAGATAGAAATGTGACCTGATCCTGGTGGCGTCTCCTTGCTGCATCACTATCAGGGAGGCTGCCTCGAAGCTGTGGCAAGGGGGCAGGCCAGGGCTAACCAGCCCGCCCTATGGGATGTAAGCCTTTCACAGAGTTCCAGCTTGAGATAAACAACACACACAGATTTGTATTATGAGACCAACTGGGTAACTGTGTGGGTAATGATTTGAAGTGAAGCTGACGGGGAGAGGGATAGTAAGAGCAGAATCGGGGCAGCAAGAGAAAACAGAGTTAACTTTCATGTTTATAGTCTCACACATGGTAATCATTAAGGATATGTTAAACTATTACATTTCTGTCTTAAGTAACTCAATCCTTATAAATAGCTCATTAATTTCAACATAGGATATTTGCTACTTCTGAGCAGATATTTACCATAGAGTGATTTGGTATTCTTTCAAATGGACAGAAAATATGAGAATTTTCTTCCATTTATTTTCAAGACCATGGAGAAAAGAAAAAGTCTGAAAATTCAATGACCAGTTGGTTATCTCAGGGTGTTAGTTCCTGCCTCCTCCACAAGAAATAAAGCCATAGGTTTACAAGCATGGGGTTTCTGGGTGAATGACTAAACACATTAAAATGATTAAAAACTTTGAGTTCTAAACAAATGCTAATATTTTATACAGTCTGTATATTAAGTATTTATATTTACCATCTCGTGTTTGATCCTCCAAGTTATATCTTAAATGTGTAGTGGAAAAATGGGTGGAAAATTTGTTTAATCACTGTGGGATCCCTGCAAGGGGGGATCTTCCAATTATAATACAAAAATGCTGTAGAAATAGAGTATGTTTTTATTGTATTTCTAAACCTGCTGAGACATTAAGGAATGTACAGTTTGTTAAGATCCTATTAAACTGAAATGAAATTTGTGAAAGAAGCTAACCTTTTGCGCATGTAATTGGTTTTTTTCATTATGATAGTAACATTTCTATTAGCAATCTAAGAGTGTAAAATATCAACAGTGAATTCCTTCTAATTAATTCTATTTTGAAATCACCAGCTTAGCTTATTTAACAAAGGATATCTTCTTTTTCGGAATTCTTTTTATGTTAATAAAAATAAAAGTTATTATAAGTTACTTCTGGGAATATAAATTGGCTTACAAAAGGGTATGAACAAATTATAGGCTAATTTACCTAGGCTTAACTTTTTAGTATAAAAACTAATTATGAAAATTATATCATTTTACATAAATAGGTAAATTTCAAATGTACATATTTCTGTACATTTTGAGCTATTTCTATTTTCTATGTCTCTCGATTAGGAGCTCAGCTGGGCTAGGACAGAAAATACTGAGCGGTCAAATGGAGTAGCCAATTAAGGCAACAAGCCCTAAGTGAAAGAGTTCAGCCTTTAATCACTTCGATGAGTAAGCAAGAGTCTCAAACCTGAACAAACACTGACCACCCTGTTCAATTTTCCCCATGGAACAGGCCCACAGGCAGATGTGGGGGTCGCCTCTCTGTTGAGGGAGCCCTGAACAAAAATCTCAGGTAATTTTATGAGCTGGAGGATCAAGGAAAGGCTAGGAGTGGGAAAGTACTGGCACTGAGTCGGAATGGGGAAAGTGTCTTTATGGTTCCTCTCTGCCCCATAAGGAGACCTCGCAAGAGCTTGAAGAGGATCTCTGCTCAAGGCCTCAGACAGAGAAACCTAGAAAAGAGGGCACCTGAGCTAGTAATGAAACTATGAAAGAGCCCAGCCAGTAGGGCCTGGGTCCTTGACTGCAACTCCCTTTAGAGACTGCAAGGGCTGTGCACCAAATAAGGTGTGAGCAGGGCAGTTTTCCTGTTAGGCTGCCAGGTAAAGACTTAATAATTGCTAATGGTCAGGCTTGAAAATCACATAGCTTTCTACTAAAATTTGGCGTGGAAAACAACCACATCAAATGAAATATCTGCTAGCTTACTACTTCCACATGGTCATAAAATAGGTCATTTCTACACCTTGACTGTAAAGCATTCACATACAGGTAACTCCATGGGTATATGCTATATTAATAAAACACCCATCTAGTTGATGGACTGTTTTTTTCATTCTCTAGTTAGGATGGTATCTTCTTGTGTACAGAAGTTCCCTCTTCCGTTCTCCATTTATGTTATTCCCACTATCCAAATTCAGGTACAGAGTGAATAATGACCAACAAAGAGACTTAGTGTGGTATCAGTGAACACGTACTTATCAGGATTAGATATCCTTTTCCTGTCCTTTCACTATGGATGTGTCAATAACACAAATAAATAAAACCATCAAATCCCAAAAGTAGTAACAGACAAATGGGCAGGAATCAAGAATTTGAAAAGTCATGATATCAAATCAACATTTTTTTTTAAAACAAATACCTCATGGAGAGTTCTGTGGAAAGACTGAACAAATGTTGGTGGATGGAACCAAATTTCAACGTCCAAAATACAATAAATATGGATTTGGAGTGAATCTGAATCACAAAAACAGTAAGCAAATAAGCATCACTTGCAACTACTGAAAGTCAAGTGAAGGCAATAGGCAGCTGGATTCCGACCAGTGAAAAGAAGCAGAAAGGAAATTGGAGTAGGTAATTAAATGTAGAAAGGATAAGGGTATGCAAAGAAATTCAAGTAACAAGGTCAGTTAGCTAGGAAGAAGACGAAGAAGGAAAAAAACATCACACTATGAAAGGAGATGCTTATTTCCAATCATATACTTTGTCCAGCTGGCAGCACTTTACACACCGCCTTCTAAGAATCACAACATTCCCAGGAAATGGATGTTCCTTTTTTTGAACCATTTCAGAATTCCTTGCCTATAAATTTCTCAAGTAAATACAAACCAAAATCTAAGTGTCACCCATAACTGTGCCAAAAAAACTTAATAAATACTAAGCAGAGACCTCCCATAATTAATACTAAACACATAGCACAATTAATTTAGAAAAATTGTTCATTAAAACAGCTAAAAATAGCCTGGAAACGTTACACAAGGTTTATACAAGCAATTATGTTTTTTCCTTTTAAATTGTCCATGGTTTTAATACACAGCCCTATGGTTAACTCTTTAAAAATTATATAAGCAATAGTAGTGAAAACGTAATTTATTTCTCCTCACTAAATACCAGAAGTGGTGCAAAGCCTATTACGGTGCCATCCCAGTGAAAAGCGCTTACATGAAGACCATGAGGAGAGTACTTTTCTCACCCCACTGAAACTGAGAGATGATATATTGCAGCACTTCATGATTCGCGAGAAACTGGAGGTCATAACTGCTGTAGACAATTTTCTTTGGTGATAGATGATCATACTTATTATCTGTTTCAACCACAGTTTTATTTTCTTGCTGTTTTTAACTGCGTTGCTCCCTGTGCTTTTGCAAAACTAAGTAATTTAATTGATCTCAACTCATGAGCAGTGAATTTGTTGTTCTCAATTTATTATTTACATATTACTGACTCTTTTACATTTGGCTACTAAGGAATGATAGTGTAAATGCTGTGAAGAAATGATAGCTTAGGGATTGAGTGAATAATGAATGTACAGTATGTCAGACTGGGGAGCATATGCAAATACAGAAGTTTTTTAACCCATCAGGTAACTGATACAGATCACATACCTGTTTGTGAAGTTAAAGACACTTATCCTGAACAACTTAAATTTAATTTTTGACAGTGTATGTTTTAAATGTCGTTTGCAACCCAGATGCATTTCTCTTTACTCCTTCACTTTATGTGCTGTGATAAACAAAAAAAAATTATCTCCTTCATAATTTTATACCTTTTTGTTGTATGCCTTTTGGAAGGAATAAACTTTATCTAAAGATGCAAAAAGTGAATCAGAAACCAAAGCTCAGTAATCTTAATTTCAACTGAGTCACTCATATGATATGTGGATTGAAAGTCACTGATTTTTTTAATCTAGTTATTTATTTATTTGAATATGAATAACAATGCCTTAGGATGTTGGGATATACACCTTTCCTAATTTGTATTTTTACCAAGGACTGTTTTTTCTCAAATAAATTTTAGATTGTTTATCAAGCAAGAAGGAAAAATAAAATATTTCCTGAACCCACGTAATTGACGAGAATTGTTTTCAAAGTCGGCTGCACATAAGATCCAAAATTAACGATATTATTCATATTATTCAGAAGATAGCTCATCTCTATATCCCAGGTTCCACATTTTTAGCAGAGGTCCATTTTATACCAACAGTTTATAATGTAAATTTCCTTCCCTCAATCAAGAGAATCAAAAAAATGCAAGGAGTCTCATAGCAACCTCGTCGGGCTAACGCTCAGGAGAACCCTTTGTCCGGAGTTGCCTTAAAGGATTTGTCAGTAAAAAGAAGGGTCTTCACTTTTAAGGTAATTTCAATGGTAATTAGAGGTGGTGCTTTCTCTCTCTCTCTTTTTTTTTTCTTTCTTTTCTTTTTCTTTTTTTCTTTTTTTTTAAATGCCTCAGTGGACCTCTTTGAGTACGGTAGGGTACTGCTACTGCTCCATCATACCTCCATTATGGCCCACTTTGTAGTGTGAAAGAGACATTAAAACAAATAGAAAGCTAAAATACTCTGCATAATTAAGAGAAGAAAATCTGCATTTTCTGAAAATAGCCCAAGAAGAAGGATATACAGAATTTAGCAGAGCAAAATCAAGCCCCTGTAAAAACAGTAAAAGTAGAGGAATATTCTAAGGCACATGATACGAGAAATGCCCTGTGTTGGATAAAGAAAATTGCTACCAACAATGGGTAAAGGCTGATTTTAAAAGTGTTTCCTGGCTCTCTTTTATCACCAAAACTTCAATAAAAGACTGTCAGACATAACAGCTTTGGAGACGATACTGTAGAAAACAGTGCACGGGGACACAATTATCCATAGGTGCAGAGGCACTAACAGCCTTTTGTTCTGCATAACTTTTCAGAAATATTTGTATAATGCACAGCTTAGGAATGTGAAATAATGACTCCCTCTGCAGTAGAGAGAAGTTTTACTTGCTGTCAACTGTAATAAAGATAACATTGCCCTCTGGGGCAATATTGTACGTGTTTTCCTAAAGCCCACAGGGAAAGACTGGAGTTTCCTAAGCTGACGGTTCCTGTCCTGTAATGCACCTCATTCGTCATGTCATCATGATAGTAACTACAGTTTAGGGCACGAGCACAAGAAATGGTGACACTCTGGCCACTGGTATTACTGTGAATAATAAACTATAATTTGTCTGACTCCGGATCCTCATGTTTTCTATAGCAATCATGAAACTGTAGCAAGCTACCTTGCTAGCATCAAGTAAAGCAAAATCTAAGATTCTTCACAGTCCTTATAAGAGTGATGTCCAGCATGAGATGAAGCTGGTCAATGAGAAAAAAAGCAAGAGGCAAGTGCTCAGAGTGACACCTAAAAGAAGGAGGCACACACTGTCTGATGTAGGTGAAATGTAATCTCTACTCCATGTTATCCAGAAATCAGAGATAGTAGAGAAGGACTTCTCCATGTAAGTGGTATCGATGCCAATACACTGTAGTCGGATACTTTTTAAAGGGTGCTCAGAATAAAGGGAGAACTGGGAGATATTGTGAAAATCAGCTTTCAGCTCAACCTGATGGTTTCTTCCTCCAGCAGCAATGACTTTCATATATCCACATGGCTGCAAGAACACATTTTGGCAGAAAACCTTTTTATGTCAACATATATTGCTTTGAACAAATCATATTTATATACTGTTTAAATGAAGATAAATTTTCTGAATATTAATACACATATTCCACTTGCCATAGTCCATTGTTTAATAGATTATTAGTCTCCAAAATAAATTTTGGAGTGGTATATAGATGACACTTACATGAATGACTTCTAAGAATAATTATAACAATATAAATATGCATCACTTCTTTTTAATTTTAGAAGTTTGGTGTTTGTGGCAAATTTAAAAAGGGAATGAACTAAGGTTTACACTTACCACCCCAGTCATGAAGAGTAACTAAGAAATTAGCATAGAAATGGGAAATAAATTCCCTTCCTTACAAAACAAGTACCAAATATTAGGGTGATAGTGTGGGTGTTGCAAATTCAAAAATATACCTGCAGTGGAAAATGATTGCATAGGTTGATGGTTAAATAGACTGCTTTATGAATCACTTCTAGTGGTAATAAATTAAGATATTTAATTTAAAAATTAATAAGTAAATCTGAGTAATTATATGAATTTAAAACGAACAATACTGCCTTTCTTTGGATGCTGTTTTGTAATTCATTATGTTCATACATTCAGACCAAAGTTCTACCAGTTTTGAGGCATCTTAATTTTCAGTAAAATGATCAATGTCAACTCGTGTTTCCTGCCTTTCAAATGAACCCCCAGGTAATAGCAAATCTAGAAATCTGAAAACAAGAGAACTATTTAGCTCTCTGAGATTTCATTCCAAGTTTAGTCATCAAAAAAATTTATCCATTAAAATAGCTGCCCAGGATCTCAGCCCCAGGCTGGTTGTTTTTACAAATCTCTCAAACATATTATTTTAGTAACAAAAATGAAGGAATCTTGTTAATTTTTTAAAATTATGAATCATATTAAGTAGTTGCTTACATTTCTTGACAATTGGAAGCATGGCAACAGAATCAAATAGACAAAATTCTTAAATTAAAAGGTAATAATTATGTCTGCTGTTTTGGCCTTTTGCAGTAAAAAAAGTGGTTGCAGTGTTTATATATGTGTACGTGTTTGGTCTTGCTTCTTGTATTGCATTTTTCAACACATTTTTAAAAAATTCACCCTAAGACTATTCTTTGTTCCCAAATGAGTCTCAGTGTAACAGCTGCTGCACACGGTGTTCCTGATGACACAAAACTTGATGACATGGAAGCAAGCACAGGGATTGTGCCCTGATGGTGTTCAGTCCCGTTTCCTGAACACAATCCTTTCTCTGTGAACTTGATTAGAACAAATAATTGTTACTAAGAATCTCTTCTGATTCCCTTTAGGAAATCAAAGAGGTAAATGATTCGTTGATGTATGGTCTTTTTATGATTTTTTTCCTAGGGGCCATCAGATTGGAGAAGGTGACCACCCAATCGCTGACATCTAGCCAGCGCTTGCCATTCCTCACATCATGACACATATGGAAAATAACCATATTCACACAGCACACTGGAGTAAGCAGACGAGGCTATGATCGACCTACTCACAGCCCGACACTGTATACTCCATCCCACAATGGGGTGAGCAGCTCTGAGGTCTCTGTTCAGACTACTGCAGAACACACTGCTGTTGATGTGTGCATTTATTGTACATTTTCTTAAATCTCTCAAAGAAAATAACCTAAAAAAGGTCCACATTATTCCTTCTTCAAATTTCAGCATTTGCTTACTGAATAGCATTATCTGGAAACCTATAAATCGTACACACAAAATATGAATAGCTACCTATATATTCCTTACCTTAGTATGTATTTTTCTCCACTCTTTTAGCTTGCTTTATCCAATCACACTAGGGAAATAGTGTATTGTATACACACACACACACACACACACACACACACACACACAAACACACAACTACTAGTAACTTTAGTGAGTAAGATTTTTTTAATCCAGAGTGAATCAGCAAATCTACTGCAGAATTACAAGTTTTGCATAACAGTAATAAAAAATTCCAAATCAATCTTGCATTAAAATCATGAATCTGATGAATATCTAGACAACATAGGTATGATCAAAAAAGGGTTATAAAATGCTAGTTCCAAGCCAATAGTTATGTAATTTAATTTATTCTGTTCTTATTACAAGCTTGGTTCCAAAGTTCTTTATATGTCCTTTAGATAACAGAAGAAAATTTCCTTCAACCACATGGAATTCCATAGAATTTGGCCAATATGTAACTCACAAAAATCACCTGTTCTTCTAATTATAATTCTATGTACACATGTAATTATAAAATACAAATATAATTCTATATACATGTATGAAATTTTAATTATACCCTCTCATTTTATCTTTATGACACCTTTTAAGAAGAAGACGGAAGGGAAAGAAGAGAGGGAACTGTGGTTGACAGACAGAGATAAGCAGGAATTGAGGAACATAAAAATAAAATTATAGTGAACCATAATGATATTCTAAAATATTCATAAGACAGTATTATTAACTAATGCTTATGAAGATATATGTTATTTACTTATAGGAATATAAAGTCCTAAAATATTTTCATAACAATCTGTTCTCCAAAAGATAAATTCTACTCAGTATAATGTTTCTTTCAGATAAATATATACACAGAACATACTGATAAATAAAAATATGTTCAATATATTCATGAAGATTATATTGGTAAGAATTCTCTGTATCTAAAAATATGTTCCTCTGCCCTTCAATCTCCTGCAACATGGCTAGAGATCAGGAGGACATTAAATATTACTTTAAAAGATTTTATGAAGACAAGTGGAAACTGGTCAACAGAAACAAAATTATGTATTCAAAAGAAACAAGTAAACTTGATATTGGCTTTCAGAAAATTGACCTAGAGCTGAGTTCTGTGTAAGGCTGGCTCTTCTAAAGATATAATAACCAAGAATTCCAGTCAAGATGGAGAAGTAGGTAAATGCTGTGCTTGCATTCTCTCACAACAACATCAAAATTACAACTAAACTACAAAACAACCATCAGTGAAAATTGCCCGAAGTCTAACTGAGCTATAGTTAGACTAAAATACACAGAAGAAGCCATGTGGAGATAGTAGGAGAAGTAGAGACATGGAATGGGCTGGTCCCACACCCACATATGACCTTGAAAAATCAGGAGGGATACCTGGGCTGTGGAGGTCCACCTTGAGGAGCAAGGGGTCCCAGTCCCACACACGGCTCCCCAGTCCAGGATTCTAGTGCCAGGAAAAGAAGTCCCCACAACCTCTGGCTGTGAAAACCAGCAGGGATTGTGGCTGAGTTAGCGGGGATGGGGGATGGGGCAACTGGAATGCCAGGCATTCCTCTTAAATGTCCCATGTATGGACTTACTCACTGATGGGCTCATTTGCTCTGAGCTTCAGCACTGGGGCAGCAGCTCGAAAGGGACCAGAGACATACAAGGAGGAATTGAGTTGTCTGACGTTAGGTCGAGGGCTGGAGGGGCAGCTTTCTCTCAGCTAAAAGTACTGGCAGAGCCATTGATCCTTTGTTCAGTCCTCCCCACTCCCAGCGTGCAGCCTCAGGTGACCACTATATCTGAGTCTCCATCATTCTGGCTAAAGTCATTTACCCTGTCCTAGTGACTCCCTGAGACCTTATCCCACTCAACTTGCAACAAGCCACTTCCAGTGGCTTTTCCAAACAAATGTCTTAGCTCATGCTGCAGACTTTCCTAAAATCTCTCAAAGGTTCACAAACCCCAAACAGCAGCAACTGGCCTCAGCACACCCCATACAGCTTTCTGAGCAGACGCAAGCCCAGCACTGGCAGCAAGTGGACTCAGTTTGCAATTTAGCCATTCCCAGGCACCTGCAAGGCCAGTGCAAGTGGCAGCCATCTGCAAATTGCTTTATGGCTCACTCTAGGTGGCTCCAGGCAAGTCACAGGCTACTGCTGAATTTGCCTTGAGGTGGGGCCCAACTCAGGAGGCCCCTGGCCCAGCATGTTCGGTGGCAAGCTTTGGACCAAGCCTGAGCACCACTTGGCTGTCTCCGAGAACAACACACCCAAAGGATAAACTAGGCAGGAACCAGAGTCCTGCTAAAGCAAATTTTGCTCCATAGGGTCAGGCCCTGCACAACAGCTCCTCCAATGTAGTTATGACCAGTCCTTACAACTAATCATCCCAATGGCAATCCCTCTCACTAATGTGCAAATACCAACTAAGGCTCAACTGCAACAGGAGGGCACATACAACTGGCATAAGGGACATACATGCAGCACCTGGCACACGTGACCAGGGAGACTGTGCCACTGGGTCCCACAGGACACCTACTGCATGAGGCCACTCTACTAAAACAAAGAGGCATAGCAGCCAGAACTAATATGCAGACACAAACACAGGGAGGAAGCCAAAATGGGGAGGCAAAGAAATATGTTCCAAATAAAAGAACAGAAAAATTCTCCAGAAAAAGAATCAAACAAAATGGAGATAAGCAAACCACAGACATAGAGTTCAAAAACACTGTATCTCAGGGAGAACTTCAACAAAGAGATAGGAAACAAAAAATTAGAGCTATAAAACACAATAAAGAACCAGTTAAAAATAAAGAATACAATAACTGAAACTAAGAGCACATTAGAGGGAATCAGCAATAATTAGATGAAGCAGAGCATTGAATCAGTGATTTAGAATTTAAGGTAGCAGAAAACACCCAATCAAAACAGCAAAAAAAAAAAAAAAATAAGAAGAGTTTAGGACACCTCCAGGACAATATCAAGCATAAGAACATTTGCATCATAGGGGTACCAGAAGGAGAACAGAGAGACCAAGAAATTGGAAACCTATTTGAAGAAGTAATGACTGAAAACTTCCCTAATCTGGTGAAGGAAATAGACATGCAAGCCCAGGAAGCAGAGAGAGTCCCAAAGATGAACCCAAACAGGACCACACCAAGACATGCAATAATTAAATTGCCAAAGCTTAAAGAGAAAAATCTTAAAAGCAGCATGAGAAAAGCAATTAGTTAAGTACACAGAAGCTCCCATAAGACTGTCAGCTAATTTCTTAACAGAAATTTTGCAGGACAGAAGGGACAGTCATGAAATATTCAATGTGATAAAAAGTTAGGACCTAGAACCAAGATTACTCTACCCTAAACTATCATTTAGACTTGCCAGGAAAAGAGCTTCCCAGACAAGAAAATGCTAACGGAGTTCATTACCACCAAACAAGTATTACAAGAAATGATAAAATGAGTTCTCTAAGAAGAAGAAAGCAAGAGAGAGAGAGAGAGAGAGAGAGAGAGAGAGAGAGAGAGAGAGAGAGAGAGAGAGAGAGAGAGAGAAGAGACAAAGAAGTACCCAGTAATCCCACTTCTGGGTATTTACCTAAAGTAAGCCAAAACACTACTTTCATGGGACGTGTGCATCCATATGTTCATTGCAGCATTGTTTACAATTGCCAAGATTTGGGGGTTCCCTGGGTGACTATCAATGGATGAATGGATAAAGAAGAGGTGGTACATATATACAATGAATATTACTCAGCCATAAAAAATAATGAAATCTTGCCATCTTCAACAACATGGATAGACCGAGAAGCTGTTGTGCTGAGTGAAGTTAGTCAGACAAAGACAAATGTCATAAGATATCACTTATATGTGGAATCTAAAGAACAAAATGAACAAACAAAATAGAAACAAATTCATAGATACAGAGAACATTTTGATTGTCACCAGAAGGCAGGGGGAAGGGGGAAGAAAAAGGGGAAGGGATTAAAAGTACAAATAGGTAGTTACAAAATAGTCTTGGGGATGTAAAGTATAGCATAAGGAATATAGTTAATAATATTGCAATAACAATGTATGGTGTCAGATGGGTACTATATTTATTGGGGTGATCACTTCATATGTTATATAAACGTCTAATCATTATGTTATACAGCTGAAACTAATATTGTATGTCAACTGTAATTGAAAAAAAATTTTAATTATTTCAATAAATAAATAAATACATAAATTGGAATAGCAATCAAAATTTCATTTGAAGATATCTAGAACCCAGCCATGCTCAGTCTACACAGAAAACAGTCCTTCCATCTGGTCTCCATTATACTGTGTCTCAAGTGTAATCCTTACTGGTATCATTGTAATTTTTCAATCTTCTTTTCTGCTATGTCTCACTTTTTATCATCAACATTTCAGAACTTCCAGGGAATCTGTGTAACTCTATATCCAGTGGACAGAACCCATTCGTTAGGAATACAGATATTTGTTTAAAGATTTAAAATGTTTTGTTTTTTACATTCAGAAGTTTCCTCATAATTCATTTTCTAGTTGCAGTTTTCCAAGTATTTGCTTCTTAATGGACCATTATTCAGCAAATCTCCTTTACACATAATATTTATTATAGTCATTTGCACATTTAGATATATCCATCTTCAGTCCCTCATCTCTGACATTCATGATAAATATGCTATACCCAATACCCCAAAATGAATTCATTTTTGGATTCCATAAGGGCAGCAGCTCATAAACCTAAATATGTTATATTAATAAAAACATTATTTTGATTCACCAACTAATTTTCATTTGTGTAATTATATTTTACGCAGGGTTTTAAGTATCACATATGAAAACCAAACTGCTTAAAGGTACAGTGGCAATTCAATATCTATAAAAAAAATAATAAATTCCAAAATATGAGCCAGAGTTTTGCACATCACAATTTTTGCAATGGTAAAAAAAAAGTAAGTGTCTCTGCCTTAAAAATAAATTATGCATTTTCACTTAAAATATATTTCATCATTAAACATATTGATAAATTTAAATATATTAAATATCCTAATAGAGTGAAATTTCAAAACAGAACTTGATATATAGCAGTGTAAAAATTATGTATTACAAATAGTTGAAATGCCTATGTATCACCAAAGCTATCTAAATAACTTCTTTATAAAATTGGAGTAATTAGAGCAACTCTTTGCATGATAACATTAAATAACTTCTCAGATTTATTATCAAACAGGACTGGCATGCTTGTGCTTCATTTTTGATTGACTTAAGAGACAGTGCTTTAAAAAGTATCCTGCATTCATAAAATTTTATGTTCAATTTAAATGCTTTATTCATAAATATTTTATAATTTCTATATTAAAATGAGGCATTGAACGTCCTTTGAGTTGTTTTTTAAGTGCGTAACTTCCATCCCCTTCTCAATGTGATAAATTGCCAGGTCATTTTAGAAACAACATAAATGGAGTATGACCAGGCAAGAGAAAAAAGGAGGCGAGCAGTAGATATTAGTTTTATGTAACTTTACAATGAACTCTTCCTGGAATTGTGGTAAAGAGTCCATGTTCTACCTAGGGAACTATTGTTAGGTCATCTCCTCATCATAGGCGGTGTAAGTCTCTGCTCACAATAGCAGAGAGAAAGGACCAAGGAAAAGAATCAGGACAAGACGTGGTCCAAGGGAGGTGTTTACTGAAGGGAGGTGTGGACTAGAGCTGTGAGATTCTGGGCAGGCTTCCCGCCAAACCAATATTCTTTAAATAATATGTTCAATCTGTTAATGTGAGCAGGTAGAAAACTGCCCACTCATTACTAATGTATATTTCTTTCTTTATATAACAATGGTTATGTTAACTATACTAAGTGTAATAGTCCGTTTTAATTTACTATATATTTTGAATTATGTTTATACTTTTTTTTTTTTTTACATCATTCATGAAATGGAAGGTGTAGTCACTCTTCAAAGTTTGGATTAGAAGACATTTACTTGTTTTCCACCCCTTAGGATTGCCAGATTTATAAACAAAATAAAACAAAAGGATAGCCAGTTAAATTTCTGATACACAGAAAAATTTTTATAGCAATATATCTTAAATATTGCATAGCCTATATTTTAGTATAAGTATGTCCCCTTTTTTTTTCAATTAAAGTTTACTGGGATGACAATTGTTAATAAAGTTGTATAGATTTCAGGTGTACAATTCTGCAATATATCATCTATACATCACATTGTGTGTTCATCACCCAGAGTCAGTTCTCTTTCTATCACCATATATTTTATCCCCTTTTCCCTCATCTGCCCCCTTACCTTCTGGTAACCACTAAATTATTGACTGATATGTGGTATATAAAACTGAAAACAACAAAAGAACAAGACCAACAAATGAAGAAACAAAAACTCATAGACACAGACAAAAGTATGTTTTTAAAGTAGATTTATACTAAAAAAGTATTCATTGTTTATCTAAATTTCAGATTTAATTTGATCCCTGTATTTTACCTGGTAATGCTACCACTTACCGGCTTTTAGGAACTGTGGAACTCAATTCAAGTTAAAACATAACAGCCAGATGTTCTATGCAAAATCAACAACAACAAAACTCTCCATAGGACATACATTTTTAAAAGGATGACTTGCAGTCTAAGTATCCTGGCAAAGAATCCTTGTGGGTACGAGATGAAGCGAGAGAGTTTAGGCTGTTATCCATTCCAGACAGGAAATGAAGGAGACTTGCACAAAGATAGTGGAAGAGCTGAAAAGATAGAATTGTAGGATATGAAAGTGGCAAAATCAACAGGGAAGTCTATTTGTCTAAAGCAAAGGAAGCTAAAGCTTCAGGGTGCTAATGTAACAAAGATGTTTTCTGAGGAAACTGGGCAGCATCTAACTAGCCAACTTGCAGCACTGTAGCTCCCCAGGCAATCAGTCTTCACACAGCAGAGAGAATAATCTTTTCAAAAGGCGAATATGATTTTGTCACTTCTATGCATGAATCCTTCAATGGCTTCCTACTGCTATCAGGACAAAGATTATTCCTCATCTGGCCGCTGCCTCACACTCCAGCCCATCTACTACCCAGCTCCCCCTGCCATCCCCAAACCCTCCAGCCATGCTGGCTCTCTTCATCTCTCACACCTGGATTGCTCCTTCTGCAATAGGGCTTTTGAATCTTTTGTTCCTGAGTCTCTAAGTCACACGACTGTCGTTCATCCTAAAGTGTCACTTCCTATCAGAAGCCATTCTAGACTTCCCTGATTATATCAACTCCCTCTATATATGCTGTCATCAAACTGGGTATCTCTTCTCTCTACCACTTGTCAGGGTTGGATATTTTCATGTATACCATTTTTACTATAGCACATATTGCAGATATACACAAGCAGAAAGAATAAGATAAAGAAGACCCATGTCCCCGTTATCCAGATCCAGTAAATAGCAATTCATGGCAGTCTCATTTCACTATATCCTCACCCAGACCCCAGTCATGTTATGTAGAAACAATTCCCAGTTCCTCTCAAATAATTCTGTACGTCTCTCCAAAGGATACTCTTTAGAAAACATACTGCAGCTTAAATTTTAAATATGGTTGCATGATTATTTTAATTATCAGATTCATGTCTGTCTTCCCCACTGGACTATAAAATTCAAGAGGATAGGGACTACATATCTTTTTAATTGTCACTGTATCACAATATCTAATATAATTTTGAGCACAGAGCAATTTCTCTGATCTAGAATAGATGTTAACTGAACCCTCATATATTTTTAAAAATTTATCTTACCCTTTTCAGTCTACATTTTTCATTTATCTTATTTCTAGGTTTTTATATATATTTTGTAAGTAGAACAGGAATTGCTACCAGAGGGAAGCATCAGTTAGTACTTCAGAGAGTTGATTAGCATGCCAAATGAATTTACTACAACGCCTGATTCAACTGCAGCTTAAGGATTTCCCTCAAGGGAAGGGTGATGGATGAATGCCTAACACAACAGCACCCGAAGCACAGTGGAGTCAGGAGGAAAGTTTCCTTGAATGCTGACACTGCATACAAAATTTTGGGAGTGTATAAAAAACAAAAATTGAAATCTCACAATATGAAATTTAATACTGAAAAATGTAAAGGTCCTATACATGGTTTAAAAAAAATCACTTAATCATTTCCAAGCAGAGACATGGTTTAATGAGAGCTCTTATGAAAAAGAATAAAGAGGTTTCATTAAAAGTGCTTCACTAAAATGTATAAGCTCACTCTTCAATGTCTGCCTTCAACAGAGCCTTGTACTCAGTAGATATTCATTAAATATTTGATGAATGCAAAAGTGAATGAGTGAACTGTCAGTTCTAGCTGCTACAAAAATTCATTCAAAGCTTGGCTGCATTAATAGAACTGCAAGCAATAGAACAAGGGAGGATACAGCCCTGTTCTGCTCTTGAAAGCCAGACGACATTGTAGCAAGGTTGTGTCCAGTCTGGAACAAACTTAATGTGGATGTAGAAAGCCAGATTATTCAAAGGAAGTTTGTCAAAATGGTGATGACACTGAAAAGCCAGTAGGAACAGCAGCAGATGTGACTGGCGGTGAGACAGTAGGGTCACTATGTTTCAATGTACAAGGAGCCATTTATATAAAAGGGGGGTAGATTTACTCTAGGGGGCACCAATGAATAGAATTAGACCAAGTGATTAGAAGGAAAAATTCAGCTCAAAATGAAAGACGTGCTAAAAGTTAGACCTACCCAAAAATACCAGGGAAGAGTTAGAAACTAGTGTATTGTTTTGTTTTGTTTGTTTGTTTTTTGGTTTTTTGGGTTTTGTTTTCTTTTGAGGGTTGCTTGTTTTGCCTTTGAGATATTCATGCACAAGGTAGGCAAGCACTGGTCACAAGTATTAGAGGGATTAACATCAGATAAATTACTTCAGACATTTAATAGCTAAAGATTTTCTTCCAGATAATATCAAAGGTCAAAAATGTTGTTAAACATCTTATTAAAAATGGCAAAGCAAAAGCTAAATAATTTTATCAATAATGTAAAAAATATTTTAAGGATATAGAAACTCGTGGTTTGGAGGTATATCTGGGGAAATGTGAACTGGAACACTGGATGCAAATGTATTAGATGTCCGCCTGTAGTTTTCCAGGAATAAACCCAGACACTTATGAATAATTACCTGAATACTAATATAATTTTTTTATAAATATGTAATAAAGTTTCAAATATGAATGTATGAAGGGACTTTATCATTTAAGAGGTAATCTCGGCTAATCCTTTATAAATATTCTCTAAGTGTCTCTCTAGCCTCCCATTAAACACATACAGGTTTGAGGAATTCACTCTCTCAAGAAGCAACCAGATATATTTTGAGACATGCTTTAGCTGTTGGAAATTATTCTATGATGAGTTAAATTCTACCTCTCTATAATTTCCACCTTGTATCCTAGTCCTAGCTTTCAGATCGTCACACAAACACACAAAATCCGAACCTTCTTCCGTATGCGAGTCCTTGAAATAATCAAAAAGAGAAATCAAGTTCCTAATTCTTTCTTTCTCCAAATGAAACATTCTCAGCTTTTTTCTGATGCTTCCTCATGTCATGATTTCCAGATAGCGACCCAGAAATGTGCTCACTGCTACCTACCCTGAACATTCTCCTCAATTTGATTAAAGGACCTCCCAAACGGGAGCTTTCCAGGAGAGCACAGCACCCTACGTGAGGTCTGAACAGAGCAGAGCAACCTCATTCCACCCTCTTTCTGTCAGTAAAGGATTACAGAATGCCCCTGACGTACTGAGCTCATCAGCAACGATACCTAAACGTTCTTCTTATGACTCAATAACGTTGTCATGTTAACTAGCAGTGGTCCTGATTAGGAAAAATCAGTTTCCATGTTAATAGCATCACTGAAGTTCCCACATATCCTTTTTTCAAAAATAAGTGGAGTATTCTTCAATTAGCAAATAATGTAGTAAAAGTGGTGTTATTCCCATTTTATGAGAAAATTGAGACACAGATTAAGCGACATGCTGAGCCATTAAGCAAGGAGTGATAAACATTAGTCTAGAACCACCCAAGGCCTGTGCATCGCACACTTCACTATACCATATTACCAGCTGTGAGTGTTTGCCATGATCCTCGTTGACAGCACTGTAACAAGTAACATTCTTCATACAGCAGTATGTAATGAGTACATGGAAACACATACTCTTCATCTCGTTTTGTTTTTGTTTTTCCTCCTATGTACATTTTTTTTAAATATGTGAACAATAGGTTTGAGGTTTGTTTAGTACTTTTGAACAGGACAAGCTTTTCTTAATTTAAAAAGGAAACTACCTTTAATTCAAGCTGGCAGGTAATTTTTCTTAAGGGCCTAGAATGAAGAAAGTAGCGTTTTATGCTAAGACTCTTGAGACAGTAAACAAAATAAGAATTATGTGCTTAAACCAAAACTTATGAACTACAGATTCAAAATTTATTATCATGAACTGAAAAGCTATCTGAAAAATTGAAAATGATACAGTTTTCATCAGCTTTTTCGTTTCTTTCCAGCACTGCATTGAACAAACCCATTAGAACTACGAACAAATTTCAGCAGAGTGATTTCAGGTAGGATCCTGCTCCACAGACTGTGGTTGACACCAGGAAGCAATAGGAAGATCACTGGAACTGCGACACCTGAAGCTTAACATGTGAAACTTGTACATCACTCGGTAGCTCTGGAAAATCCTGAACTTCTTCCATTCTCAGAGACATGTATGTAGCCTCATCTGCAATTAAGCATTCTGTAAATGGCTGTAATATATCATGGGATAATACCACAAGGGCTATTTCACTGAGAATCTCATTTTCTCTGACTTCACTGGGAGGTCTGCACAGCTCGCTGGTTCTTCCTGGGGAAAAGCAAGGGCAAGTCTCTCATCTGCAACTCCTAATTATCTCCCATGGTGGGGGCAACCTGGTCTGGCTATCTCAGGGCAGTGGTCACGGCTTTACAAATGATGCGGATTTTCTAATACCAGCTATGACTCGACTCGACCTCTCACCTTCCCTGATGATGACACTCTCCAGGGTCACCTGAGGGTTTGCCATTTTACCTTGCAATATTGTACTGCGCTCTCTTGCCTCCTGCTCTCAGGAGACTTATTTGGCCAATTGGCTTGATATACATTCTGCTACCTGAAAAAGTTTTCTTCTATAAAATGTTCAGTGGGTCACAGAACAAAATTTTTCCTTATTGTTTTATTTTCTTTCGAGGACAATCAAGAAAAAAGCTCTCGTTCTCCCCCTGGGAAATTTAATCACTTACCTTTCCCCTAAAGACATGGGACTTGCGGAAACTGTAATAATATATTTTTTCAATTTATTGTGGATTATTATTTAAAAATGGAAAGTGAACTGGACTTGAAGATTTGTCATTGAATTCAGAAAATGCTCTGTATTAGGGTAAAAAAGTTATCTCTCTAAGTTTGGGTTTCTTCACAGGAATTAACACAATACCTAATTCTGAAAGGTATTATGATGAAATTAGGCAAAAAATGTGAAAACTCCTGGCCCAATTCCTGGCATTTAGTTCTCCTAAATATTTGTTAAAAGCAAAGCAAATAATTCAATTAGTATGATGCTTTGATTGTCTTACTTAACTGGATACATACTTCTTTTGACAACACTGGTTGTTTTTCAAAGCCCAAACCATCTTGTAACAGTTCATCAAACAAACAAAAATAATTAACCAGTGGCACAAGATATATCATGGTAACAGAAGGTGGCAAAATCTCTGCAGGGTAAATGAAATGTGTGCTCCTAACTATACTTTACATATAGACAGCATCATTGAAAGTAATCCAGGAGTATCATTATTGCACAGATCTTATTGTGAACATAGCCCAGAGCTTCAGTTACAAAGTGATATGCTTTACATTTTTTTGTTTTCTAATTTCAGATCAGAAAAAAAGATGGACAATCCATAGCAATCAAAAGGCATAAGTAAAGAGCAACATCTGTAGGTCATAGAAACCTGAAATTTGATTTTAAAAACTAAGCTTTCTTAGCTCTTCCCCCTCCCAAATCCCATTATTTCCTTACGGATAACCCTGTCATCATTAGTTCTTGATGGATATCAAGGGGCATAATCAGATTCCGCTTTTGATAAGTTGGCTATACTTCAGATACAGAAATACAATGTTCCTGAGGTCAAGAAATGTCTGCTTTAGCTTTCTTCAAAGTGACAGCAGCCCATGCATTTATGCCACTAAAGAGAGCCTGTGGAAAACGTTTAAGGTACACTCCTTGTTCACCTGAATTAATAAAATCCCTATTGCGACAGAACAGTGACTACTTACAAGGAATGTGACAACATTTGTATTATTAGGTACATAGGTATATTTTAACTTTTCTATAATGCAGTAAAACATTAATTTCTCAAAACTGATAGCAACTTTATTTTTCAAGGAAGAAAAATAAAGTGATTCCTGGTGGTGATTCCTGGGCTCAGTTCTTTTCTATCAGTTTTGTAAGAGTAAGAGCATTTAATGCAGAGATGTCATCAAAATGGCAGCGTGAGGTGAGCCTCTATAAAGCTCCCCTGGAATTTACAACTAATCGAACAACAATAACTCCACAAAGGACTCCCTGCACAGCAGACAGGCAAGACGAAGAGGCCCACTACTGAATTCACCTAAAGGTGGGCGAATCTTGTGAGTGAGCAGGGGAGGAGGGAAAGGAGAAGTGCGGAGACAGAGCCGCACGGGCGCAGGACGCAGACCTAGCTCAGTGCTCCAAGCTCGCTGTATCCCAAAACTACCACAGCTGTGGGAGAGGGAAGAACTCAGACTGCTAGGGCTCCATTTATGGCCCACAGGGCTGAGGGGGCAGCATATAACACGGCTGAACCCAACACTCACGGCAGAGACCTCGGAGCAAGACTGAGGTAAGAAGGCTGAATACAGTGGTTTAATCCCTCACTGCCGAGCAGAGAACGAAAGCCTTAGGCACTGAGACTAGCCGCCCCCTCCCTACCCTCCCAGAGCTCGCCCCGCCCCCACCTGCCCGGTGCTAGAATCGGAACAGTAGCAGTGTCAGATCAAAAGAACAGAATATTCGCTGTTCTGAGAACTGTGGACCGCAGACACAGATTCGCAACCCAACTAGTTCCAGCAAAGGGAAGGGAGCTGTGGAAGCAGAACCAGCTGTGGTGGTCGCCGCCATTGCTCTGGGCCACCTCTCACAACTCACCCCGCCCCTGGCCCCACGTATCTGGGCAGATCCCTGCAGGAGTAAACAGAACTGCTGAAACATATGGGCTCTGAATCTGGTGCAGGAAGAGCTTTGGAACTTCAAAAGCTCTTGGCATACCCACATGGACACTGTGCCCTGTGACCCAGGCGAACTATTAACAGAGGAGAAGCCCATCTCTCAGGGAATCCCCCCATTGTGTGAGAAGCTGGAATAGTGCAGAGAAAACATAGCACTACTGTGTGAGAGAGAAGGAAAAGGCTGCAGTTGGAGAGAAAATAAAACATTCTACCAACAAGTACTGGAAAACAAAAGAAAGACCTCTTCCTATCAACCTGTTGCAGAACGAACTCCTGTAGATGTCTAGGAAGAGAAATAATAAATCAGTAATTGCCAGGAATAACCAAGGCAACAAGACAGCGCGGAAAGCAAGTGAAAAGTCTCCAGAAAAGGAACTTAAAGATATGGAAATATGTGACTTAAATGACAGAGAATTCAAGATTGCAGTTCTGAAAAAACTCAACGAGATGCAAGAAAACACAGAAAGGCAGTTTAATGAACTCAGAAACACAATCAAAGAGCAACATGAGCATTTTATGAAAGAGATTGAAATTTTAAAAAAGAACCAATTAGAATTTCTGGAGATTAAGAACTCAATAGAAGAAATTAAGAATGAAATAACGATCTCAGCTAGTAGAGTTGACCAGATGGAGGAAAGAATCAGTGAAATCGGAGATAGAAACCTGGAAATTTCACAGATGGAAGAAGAAAGAGACTTGAGACTTAAAAGAAATGAAAGAACTCTACAAGAACTTTCTGATTCTATCAGAAAGAGCAATATAAAAATAATGGGCATACCAGAAGGAGAAGAAAGAGAGAACAGAACACAGAATATATTCAAACAAACTGTCGATGAGAACTTCCCAAACTTGTGGACAGAACTGGATCCTCGAATCCAAGAAGCAAATAGAACACCTAATTACCTCAATCCCAACAGGCCTTCTCCAAGACACATTGTATTGAAGCTGTCTAAAATCAACGACAAAGAAAGAATCCTCAAGGCAGCCAGAGAAAAGAAGATGGTAACCTACAAAGGAAAGCCCATTAGATTATCATCAGATTTTTCAGCAGAAACTCTACAAGCCAGGAGGCAGTGGAACCAAATATTCAAACAATTGAAAGAGACACATTATGAGCCAAGAATAATATATCCAGCAAAGATATCCTTTAGTTATGAAGGAGGAATAAAGACCTTTCCAGACATACAGAAGCTGAGGGCATTTTCTAATATATGACCTGCACTACAAGAAATACTAAAGGAGGCTGTTCGACCACCATCAACAGTGATAATTTGTGGCAATCGAAACATAAAAAGTGGGAGAGTAAAGGCCTGAACCGGAATATGGGAATGGAGAAAGTAAGCGTCCTGAAGAAAATGGAATACTCTAAATATCAAACTTTCTTTTACATAAACTTAAGGGTAACCACTCAAAAAAATCCAGAACTGAAATATATACTGTAATAAAAGAAGAAACAGAGGGAAACATCATAGAATACCACCACATAGAAATAATAGACAACAACAAAAAGGCAAAGAAACAATGGAGACACAGCCTTACCAGAAAACTAAAGATAGAATGACAGGAAATCCTCACATATCAGAAATCACCCTAAATGTAAATGGACTGAACTCACCAATAAAAAGGCACAGAGTAGCAGATTGGATCAAAAAACTAAACCCAACCATATGCTGTCTCCAAGAGACACATCTCAGCTACAAGGACAAGCATAGACTCAAAGTGAAAGGGTGGAAATTGACACTCCAAGCAAATGGTACCCAGAGAAAATCAGGTGTAGCCATAATGATATCAGATGAAACAGACTTCAGGGTTGAAAAGATAACAAGAGACAAAGATGGACATTCCATAATGATAAAAGGGACTATACAACAAGAAGTCATAACAGTCATCAATATTTATGCCCCCAATCAGGGACCACCAAAATATACCAAGCAACTACTAACAGAACTAAAGGGAGAAATTGACCAAAACACAATTATACTAGGGGACTTAAATACATCATTGACAGCTATGGATAGATCATCCAAACAGAAAATAAATAACAAAATAGCAGCCCGAAATGACACATTAGATGAAATGGACATAATTGACATATATAGAGCACTTCATCCTAAAACATCAGACTATACATTCTTTTCTAGTGTACATGGAACATTCTCAAGGATAGACCATATATTGGGACATAAAATCAGCCTCAGCAAATTTAAGAAGATTGGAATCATACCAAGCATATTCTCTGATCACAAGGCTTTGAAATTGGATATCAACTGCAAAAAGAAAGCAGGAAAAAACAAAAATACATGGAGATTAAACAACATACTTTTAAAGAACGACTGGGTCAAAGAAGAAATTAGAGGAGAGATCAAAAGATACATAGAAACAAATGACAATGAGAATACATTCTACCAAAATTTTGGGGATGCAGTGAAAGCAGTTTTAAGAGGGAAATTTATACCATTAGAGGCCTATCTCAAGACATAAGAAAAATCCCAAATAAATAACCTCATGTTACACCTTAAAGAACTAAAAAAAGAAGAACAAGGGAAACCCAAGGTCAGCAGAAGAAAGGAAATAACAAAAATCAGAGCAGAACTAAATGAAATAGAGAACAAAAAGACAATAGAAAAAATTAATGTGACAAAGAGCTGGTTCTTTGAAAACATTGACAAAATTGACAAACCCTTGGCTAGACTCACTAAGATAAAAAGAGAGAAGACACTAATTAACAAAATCAGAAATGAAAAAGGGGAAGTTATCATATCATGGACATCACAGAAATACAAAGGATCATCCAAGAATACTATGAAGGACTATATGCCACCAAATTCAATAACCTAGAAGAAATGGACAAGTTCTTAAAAACACATAGCCTTCCAAGGCTGAACCATGAAGAACTGGAAAATCTAAACAGACCGATCACCAGTAATGAAATTGAATCAGTCATCCAAAACCTTCCCAAAGGCAAAAGTCCCGGACCAGATGGCTTCAGTAGTGAATTCTACCAAACCTTCAAAGAGGATCTAATACCAATCCTGCTCAAACTCTTCCAAACAATTGAAGAAGAGACAGTACTCCCTAACTCATTTTATGAGGCCAACATTACCCTGATACCAAAACCTGGCAGGGACAACACAAAAAAAGAAAACTACTGACCAATATCTCTGATGAATACTGCAAAAATCCTAAACAAAATTCTAGCAAATCGAATACAACAATGCATTACAAAGATCATTCATCATGACCAAGTGGGGTTCATCCCCGGGGCACAAGGATGGTTCAACATCCGCAAATCCATCAATGTGATAAATCACATAAACAAAATAAAGGAAAAAAATCATATGATTATATCAATTGATGCAGAAAAAGCATTTGACAAGATACAACATCCATTTATGATTAGAACACTTAATAAAATAGATATAGAAGGAAAATACCTTAACATAATAAAGGCCATATATAACAAGCCCTCAGCTAATCTCACAATTAATGGTGAAAAACTGAAGCCATTTGCTCTACGTTCAGGAACACGACAGGGCTGTCCCCTATCACCTCTGCTTTTCAACATAGTGTTGGAAGTCCTTGCCAGAGTAATCAGGCAAGAGAAAGAAATAAAAGGCATCCAAATTGGGAATGAAGAAGTTAAATTATCACTCTTTGCAGATGACATGATGATAGATATAGAAAACCCTATAGTCTCCACCAAAAAACTATTAGAAACAATCAACAAATACAGTAAAGTTGCTGGCTACAAAATCAACGTACAAAAGTCCATTGCATTCCTATATACTAACAATGAAACCTCTGAAAAAGAAATGTAAAAAACAATTCCTTTCGCCATTGCAGCAAAAAGAATAAAATACCTAGGAATAAACTTAACCAAGGATGTGAAGGACCTATATGCTGAAAACTGTAAGACATTTTTGAAAGAAATTGAAGAAGACACAAAGAAATGGAAAGACATTCTGTGCTCATGGATTGGAAGAATCAACATAGTTAAAATGGCCATATTACCCAAAGCAATATACAGATTTCATGCAATCCCCATCAAAATCCCAATGGCATTTTTTAAAGAAACAGAACAAAAAATCATCAGATTTGTTTGGAACCACAAAAGACCCCGAATAGCCAAAGCAATCTTAAGAAGAAAGAACAATACTGGATGTATCACACTCCCTGACTTTAGCTTGTACTACAGGGCTACAATAATCAAAACAGCATGGTATTGGCAGAAAAACAGACACATAGACCGATGGAATAGAATTGAGAACCAGAAATAAAACCACCTAAATATGGACAGATAATTTTTGACAAAGAAGCTAAAAACATACCATGGAGGAAAGACAGACTCTTCAATAAATGGTGCTGGGAGAATTGGATAGCCACGTGCAATAGAATGAAACTGGACTGCTATCTGTCACCATGTACCAAAATTAATTCAAAATGGATAAAAGAGTTAAGCATAAGACCTGACAAAATAAACTGCATAGAAGAAAACATAGGTACTAAACTTATGGACCTTGGATTCAAAGAGCATTTCATGAATTTGACTCCAAAGGCAATGGAAGTAAAAGCTAAAATAAACGAATGGGATTATGTCAAACTTAAAAGCTTCTGCACAGCAAAAGAAACCATTGACAAAATAAAGAGACAACCAACCAAATGGGAGAAGATTTTTGCACACAGTGCCTCCGATAAGGGGCTAATATCCAAAATATACAAGGAACACATGAAACTCAACAACAAAAAAACAAACAACACAATTGAAAAATTTGCAGAGGACCTGAAGAGACATTTCTCCAAAGAGGACATACAAATGTCAAATAGACATATGAAAAAATGCTCAACATCACTAATCATCAGAGAAATGCAAATAAAAACCACAATGAGATATCACCTCACCCCAGTCAGAATGGCTATTATCAACAAGACAAATAGTAACAAGTGTTGGAGAGGCTGTGGAGAAAAAGGAACCCTCATACACTGTTGATGGGAATGCAAACTGGTGCAGCCATTATGGAAGGCAGTGTGGAGGTTCCTCAAAAAATTACGAATTGAATTACCATATGACCGAGCAATCCCTCTTCTGGGTATCTACCCAAAAAAATCTGAAAACATTTATACATTAAGACACGTGTGCTCCAATGTTCATTGCAGCTTTGTTTATGGTGGCCAAGACATGGAAACAACCAAATTGTCCTTCGATAGATGATTGGATAAAGAAGCTGTGGTATAGATACACAATGGAATACTATTCGGCGGTAAGAAAAGATGATATAGGAACATTTGTGACAACATGGATGGGTCTTGAGAGTAGAATGCTAAGCGAAATAAGTCAGGCCGAAAAAGCAAAGAACCATATGATTTCACTGATATGTGGTATATAAATCAAAAACAACAAGAGAACAAGACAAACAAATGAGAAACAAAAACTCATAGACACAGACAATAGTTTAGTGGTTACCACAGGATAAGGGGGATGGGGGGTGGGAGATGACGGTAAAGGGGATCAAATATATGGTGATGGAAGGAGAACTGACTCCGGGTGGTGAACACACAATGGGATTTATAGATGATGTAATACAGAATTGTACACCTGGAATCTATGTAACTTTACTAACAATTGTCACCCGAATAAATTTTTTAAAAAAAGAGCATTTAATGTAAGAAAAACACATTCTTTGCTCACAACAGAAGACTAGCTTGAGGACTTTCTAGCACACAAGGCACATTTATAAAATACATATATGGACAAGATTGGGAGTATTTTTTCATTATTTCTATAAACTGTCTTCAGGGTAAGTTATCATCTCTCTAAAGAAATAAGCAATAAAACCATTAAAAATATTCATATCTCCTAAAGGGCATATATCAAGTTGAATGCCTGCAAGGATTTAAATTTACAAGGAGTCCAGTCTGAAGTTCCTCAAAACTCACAACTTTTGATATTGGCAAAGGTGACCAAAAGACTGAATTGCTAAAGAATCCTAGAATGGCATTAGCTCTTAGATACTTCCAATACAGACATTGTTATATCATTACCAGGGTCTTTCCAGTCACTAGGCTGAAAACCCAAATGTCCACTAATCCACTTGAACCTTAGTTTTCAATCAAATATGAAAGCAATTATTTGCTTTTATCCCTAAAGTGCCTTGTTACTTCTTTTACTGTATCTTATCTATAGAGACAGATCACTTATCAAATAGCATAGTGAAGACTCTACAAGGTGATGACACTGACTGACAGCTACTCACAATATTTGGTAACATTACTTTGGCAGCAACACACCATGAATAATGATATCTTTTATTATTACTTCATTTTATAATGCAGTTGTATTGGTCTACTTTCTTCTCATTCACTATCATTCATATTATGTATCTCAATCTTAAACGTAACTTGATTCAGTTATTTGTTGTCTGTAGTTCCCTCACTATATTATGCCTTTTTCTTAAATTTATTTAAATTTAAAAAGAAATGCATGCTTTCTTTTTTTCTATAAAATACTGGCAAAACTCTCATAGGGAGAAACTAAATCACAGTTCTCTTATATTCAAAATTACTTGATGGATATGATTTACTAAAACTTACAATGGGTTTGGATACCATTTTTATCTGTTTACATAGTATTTTTAACATTCACTATTACAAGCTTTATCATGACAATTAATTTGGAATAATTTTCTGTTGCAATGTAAAGATGTGATAGTAAAATTGATGAATTATGTTCTATGTCTGTTCATATGTTTTGAAGAGGAATAGAACCAATGTTCCAAAAAACGAAGTTTTATTTATGATGACACCACAATTTTCAAGACAGTAGATTTTTCTCTTCATTTCCTACATAGTTTCAGATGTCAGAGACATGTTAACATCTGACAGTCTCAATACTCATTTGTTAGTTCATATAACAAAACGCAGTCTATTATAGTAAATTTTGGTCACATGCAACTAGAAAATTTGAAAGGGAGAAACAAAAATCAGCATTTCATGATAATATCAATGAAGATAGTTTTCTTTTAATTACGTAAAATATAGTATGTAATTGAAGCCTAACTCAGAAAAATATATAAATACTTGTAGTTATTTTAATAACAAATCCTCTGTAAAATGCATCTCTAGACAATATAAGTTATTGAAAGCAATTAACATTTCCTGAAACATGTACATCAATCAGTCAATTTCCCAGGATCTGGAAATGAGCCTTATTACATTAATAAATGTGGAGAGTTGGGAAGTATAATTACTAATACATCACAATATTTTTCTTGGCTTCTAAATTTTACCTTATTATTTTCCCGTTATTTTCTCCTTTATTCAACTAATTTTGATGTTATGTTTGTGTTATATATGCACATATCTGTAACCACCAATCTTTTTGAAATAAAGAGTAGACAATGAATGAAGGAAGGAATGAATGAACTATCAAATACAACCTGAGGGCTAGCTCATTGTTTAGAATAGATGATGTCACCTGTCATCTAGACTTAAGAAGCTCAAATTCACCAGCTTTCTTATAGCAAATTGTTTTTTTCTCTTCATGACAGATACAGAAGGTACAGGTAGTCCAGGGGTTGGTAAACATTCTCTATAAAGGGACAGATAGCAAATATTTTAGAAGCCGTAGGCTACATACATTCTTTGTCACATATTCTTGTGTGTGTTTGTTTTTTTTTCTTTTAATCTTTAAATAAGTAGTACACCATTCTCATCTGACATTAGTATAAAAAGAAGCCGTGGGCCTGTTCTGTTCCGTAAGCAACGTGTTGTAAAACACTGAGAACCTGCTAAGGTATTTGGGGGCTGCTACTTTCTCGCTCGAGGCTGCCTCACACTTGCATAGCATCAACTCTCAAGAAGCCAGGTTTCTGGGAGAAAGCCTCTCTGCTGCTCTAATGGGAGCCTCATCTACAACTCCCAGTAGCTTCTCTCTGAAAAGGATTCAGTGGTGAGAAATGTGCTGAGCCTGGAGTTGCACAAGCCTGATCCAGATTCTGGCTGTGTGACTCCTGCAGTGTGGCTTTGCTTCAGTTAAAGGCGAGATTTTCCTCCCTGGTACAATGGGAACACTGAAACCCGTGCTGTGCAGATGAACGACCGTAAGATAACATTTCAGACAGGATTTCCCAGGGCCCTGAGCATCGCCTTGCTGCCAGGCTCCTGCTGCGCCCTGCAGGCAGCCACCCAGCAGCAACAGTGCAGATGTGGACATCTTCTCCAAGTCTGTGCTACATGGCCCAGGTGACTCCTCTCTCTCCACAGCTGGCCCGCTCAGTGTTCCCCTTTCAGAATCCATTCTTTCCACTGAACTCACTACCTGCAAACATTTATCAAAACAGCTGTTTGTTAAGGCAGCGATCCAAAATGCCAGAACATGGAACCAAGGAAATCTATCTAGGAAAGGGTGTTCTAGAAGTCTCACACTCAGATCTACCCTGCAACCGCTTCTTCCTCCAGCTAACCTGAGGATGGCTTGGTTTGAGTATGTGAACGTAATGAGCTGACCATTCATGCCTTTGCAAGAAATAATATTGTACCATTACATCTGTGTAAGAGTAATTAAATTTGCATTTGATTTCGATATTAAGCCTTTGATGTGGTTTTATACCTTCTTAGGTTATTCTCTTGAAGCATGATCATCAAATGTTACAGGGAAAGGCACACACTTGCGAGTCAGTGCAACAACTCCCAGATCTAAAGATCAGCTAATTCTTTGGAAATTTCATTTCCCTTATTGTTATAAAGCACTTAGTTTCCACCACTGATTAACAGTCCCCAAGCCTACAAAGAAAACTTTCATTCTGAAATTCCCGGCAGCTAGTGTACGACAGTGTTAATAATAAGTGTTAATGATTTTAGAAAATACCAGATTCTTCCTTCAGACTCATTATTCAAGACACGATGGGCACACAGGTCTCTCCAGTTATGCACTATTCCCGTGTCCAACATTCCTCATTATGCCTCTTCACTGCATTATTACATAATCAATTAAACAACATTTCTTTATAGAGCCATCAGCATTGTGCTGGGCCAGGGCTGTTTAACTCTGAGTTTTCAACCGAATCTCCTATGGGAATCTTTCAATATATATAGGTGACAGGGCCCTATGCCAGATTTAACTTGGAGTATAACGTTGTTAAAGGCATTTAAAAAAAAAATTGCAGGTGATTTTGATGTGCATCTAGGATTGAGAACTTCTCTTCTTGGACTTGTGAGGATACAGAAGGGCAATGAAACAATGTAATAGGGAATAACCTAATAAGTGCTAAGTCTTGTGATGAGTTATTAATTTATATTGTGATTTAATCCTCATTAGTATTCCATCAAGGATTTCATTTATCTCCTAGGATCAGAAATTACACTCTGAAAATGAAATTGCTTCTAAGATGACATCAGACGTCCTACCCAAAGTCCACGACACTTCCATCAGGTATAGAAGCCCACAACTTGGCTGAGGTGATGGGACAGAGAGTGATGACCAGCATCCCGGACCTGGGGCAGAGGCCCAGATACTGGAGGGGTCTGTGTCCCAGATGCGACACTGGCTCCACTCAGCCGCAGGTCCTGAAGGTCAAAACCTTGCAGAATCAAGTGCATCCAAGCATGAGCCAATTCTACCTGAATAAACCTCAAGGGATTTAAGAAAGGTTCATGAGGTTTAAAATGTATTTTCCTCCACCAAACTTGGTATGGATGGAGGAAGGCTCAAAACAACTTTGATTATAAAGATTAAGTAAGATACTCTATGTAGAATTTCCAGTGAAGGGCTTGATGTTCACATCAAGTATCCTAACTGGCATACCTTCTCCTTCTTTCACCCTCTCCTGAATGGAGACAAACAAAAAACAAAATCAGGAGCCCTGCTAAATGCCAGCTCATTGGGCTGGAGCACTGATGCTGTCCTTACTCCTGCAGGCAGGCGTCCTTTCCGGTGCATATGACGGTAACTCATCACCTTGTAACCCCTCCTACTGCATCACGGACCAGAGTCAGCTCCTCTGTGACGACTGACAGCTACACCTGAGCCTGGTTAGCCACTCACCCTTTGGTACGATAATTAAAATTGCTAGTCACTTATTTGCAAAGCTATCCAGCATGATTACAGGCTTTCCCTCAACCTACAACATTTTTCCTATTGACTTGCCAAGTTACAACACACTTAAGTGTGAGGGGCTTTATAAATTAAGAAGCTATGAGAAAAAAAAAATCCTGATTTGTATGTCAAATATAATTCAATTTAAAATATAAAATATAGACACAGACAGATGTAGATATAGAGAACAAAGTTCGATTGCTTTTTTTCAAAACGTGATCTGTGAAACCTAAGGTACAGAATATTGCAACTTAAAGATCTAGCCTGAAGATACTATTCCCTTTCTAATGACCATAGGAGTTTATAAAAGACTTAGCCTCATGTTAACACATTATAGCTGCTTATTAAATATTCTGTACTACCTCCCATTACTTTTGCTTTCTATTAATTTATTTGTTTACTCATGATTTATTACATATCACTAATTATAATAAGGATCTCTAAGGGGAGTATGTTGTTATTTTTAGGATATCCTACTTCATATCAAGATTCTCACAATATGAAAAGGCAAGGAGTGAATATAATTTGGTTTCACAAATATTTTGAAATGGAAGAAGATATCTAGATTTGAGGTAATATTTGAGACAAATTTCCTTCTGAAAACATATATTACACCAATATCCCTTAAATATATATATATATGTGTGTGTGTGTGTGTGTATACATATATATATACATATATGTATATATATGTATATATGTATACATATATATATATATGCACACACACATATATATGTATACATATGTATATATACTTTTCTTTTCATCCTTACAAGAATACATACAATGGGACTGCCATCTCTAGCAACTCCAATCTACCACTTACTTGTTTCGTTTTCTAGCCACCTACTATCCTTTCTTTCCAACCTCCCTTATAAATGCCTCCTTCTGCTCTTTCTTTTGGGCTAACTTTCCATTTTCTTTACCATCATCTCTCAATATGAGTTCCAGGCAATAGATTTAATTCCATCCAAATTTTGATTTTCTTCTAGTCCCCATTATTACGTTCAGCATTAAAACAAGCAGGAAAACACGTGTCTCTCCTTCCCACATAGCTTGTGAATAGTGGCATTTTGGTTGATCACTTCTGTGACCTGGTTGCCAACATCTAAAGCTCTCCAAATGCCATGACTCAGGCTCAGACACTCTCATATTTTAAATGCATTCGGCTTTCCTATAAACACAATGACTTCTTTCTTCCCCTGTTAAAATATGCTTTAAATCCCTTATTCCTTTTTCATTTTTTCACAAATCTGCATCTACCATTATCTAGTTTGCTCACATTTAGGCATCTTGCTAGTTTCCCTATTACTTTACATTACTGTTCTGGCCATATTATAATGTTCTACATTATTATTTTATTTCATAACAAATGCAGTCCCAGCAGACTGCACAATATTACCATTAATTTTTTAATGATGAAATAAAGATAAGTAAGAGCCAAAGTATGAATAGTAAACTTCTATTTTAGCTAAAAAATAATATTTTGCTACTCTTAATTATCCTTAGCCATAATTAAAATTCTCCTCTTTTGTATAGGTATCTTTTTTATATATATTTTTATTTGATATCTATTATTTCTGTTAACTTTGAATAATTATTTTCATTACAACTTATCATATATACAATATGACATTTCTTGTGAAAAAAGTGTAACTCTCCATTATGCACAGTTATTCTCCATTTTCACTTGTTTTAATTCATACAGAATATATATTTTAATCATTATTTATGTAATGCAATTACTTCATGTAATTACTTCATTAACTATTTTTAGTGTTAATGTAATTACTTCATTTACTATTTTTAGTGTTATTCATAATTACACAGGTTGGTTAACCTACTTATAAAAATAAAAGGCCTACATCATACTAAGCTCAATCAACTCCCACACTCTTTCCACCTATAATCTCTAATGTTTCTCTCCATTTTGATCTTGTTAGAGTTGGAGTCTTTGCCAATGTCCATCTGTACTGTAAATATGTAATCTCTTGGACATTTGTTACACTGTTCCCACTTGTGGTCCAAATGTTTCTGCCACTGCAAAGGTTAGACAGAATCTTCTAGAATAAACACATATACTTAATATCAAATCTCTAGGAAGATCTAAGATTCAAGCTGCTTAAACATTTAAACACAGAGTTCTGTACTGAATTAATTACGAGTGATGCATGAATGGATAAATGAATGAATGAACAAAAAAATTAATGAGGTAATTTACTAATTCATCTTTAGGGCTGACATCATTCAGGATGCTAAACCACTTTACATGCAAGGAAAATAACTGTTGCCATTCAACCATGGAGGTCTATTCTAAAATAAAAAATACAACTTTCTCTAAACAAATTTCACTTCAAATTTACTCCTAAAGCATAACATATTTTGGCATTCCTCTGCTCCAAAACCTTTAGTAATTCCCTACTGTGTATTACATAAAGTAAAAACTCCTTAGTATGCGTGGAGGGTAAACAATTCATTTGAAATTACTAAGAAGGTGTAGGTTACAGACCAAGAGAGAAAGGCTGGAAATGTGACACATTCTAGATATTCCACCATCTAGTCCCAACATACCTTCCTAAGTATTTTTCATTGCTTCCCTCCTTATGTTCCAAACTCAACAATTCTCCTTCCCTAAAGTCTTCTATGGCTATACTTGAGCATCCTCTTTATTATATTACTTCCTAAGACTTATCTGCTCATCTATAAAAAGGAATAATAATATCCTCCTCAATGAATTCTTTTGAAGATTAAAGGATGTAATATAAGTAAACACAGAGGAGAGTATGAGGGACTTAGGAGATGCTCATAAAGAACAGAATAATAGCTCTTAAGATCACTATTTTTAGTGTGGTTTTGTTACTGTGACAAGAATTCATAAAGCTTTCCAACTTCCAGGCAGAAGTAGCCACTCCCTTCTTTGCTCCCTTTGCAAACTCGGATCTTAGTACAGGTATTATGATCCTTCTAAGTACGTCATATGTTCCTTTCTAGAATCAAAGTGCCTTTAGAAAGGGAGCCATGTTTCATTATACTTTTCTTTTTTAATTCCCGATACCCTCTACCACAGTAAGCATTGTAAGGATCCATAAATGATTATCCAAGCACCTCTTCCCCACTCAAAAAATTTTCATAATCTCCTTAGAAAACAAGCAAGCAAGAAGACAGTGGAGTGAAATTTTTAAAGCATTAATAGAAAAAACAAAAACAAAAACAAAACTACCAACTTAGAATTCTGTACTCTGTGAAATGATTCTTCAAAAGTGAAGGGGAAATAAATACTTTCTCTGACAAACAGAAATTGAAGAAATGTGTTGCCCGAATACCTGTCTTGCACAAAATATTAAAATTCTTTAGGGAATGCAGGAAAATGGTAAGTCAGAAACTTGGATCTACACAAAAAAGGATGAGCATGAAAGGAAGAAAAGGTGAAGGTAAAACAAAAACTTTTTTCTTATTCTTAATTAATCTAACATATAATAGTTGTTTAAAATAATACCAACAATGTATTCAATTATTTCTGCTGTGTATATCTTATGCGTGTATATGTACACACATGTATATATGTATAAACATAGATCTATATGCTCATGTAAAAGTGAAATGACAGCAATAATACAAGGAATGGCAGGGAGGGTTTAGGACTATTTTGTTTTAAAAAAAACCACTATGCATGAAGTTGTACAATTGAAAGTGGACATGAATTAGCTCTAATATTGCAAACTTTAGGGAAACCACTAAAATATTTTTTTAAGAATAACCAATATGCTAAGAGAGAAAATGGACTCATATAAAATAATTAATACCACAAAAGGCAGAAAAGAGGGGAAAGCAAAAATAGGAACAAAGAACAAGGGCTACCTATAGAAACCAGTAATAAATACAGTAGATATTAATGAAACTCAGTAAAACAATTTCACCATACAGCAAAGAGGAGACAGGAGTGAGCATCCCCTGTCATCAATAGAAACAGACTCACAGATGAGTGTTGTACTCAGGGGAGGAAGGAAGCTGCTGGAATGTCTTTCTTTCCTTTTCATCTGTGCAGCCTACTTCCCTTCCTCCTCGTAGATTTCCCTTTAGGGGCACCTGTTTGTTGCCACACTTTCTGAAACCAAGGCAGGGATAGAGGGTGCTCCATGGCCAGAATCTTATTATCTGCTAACTTCCAGAAACACTGGCTAAGGGGATGTAGAAGTAAGGCTGAGGCTTCTGCCATTAACTGGAACAAGAACAACATCAAAACAATGACAACAAAAGTGTAGGATACCTGAAGAAGTTTCCTGCGGAACGCTGCCTTCATCATCCAGGGTCGCCACGGGGATTCAGGCCAATCTTGCGCAGAGAGAGCTTATCCACCGTGATCCGTCTCCCCCTGCACTCTGCAAACTGAACCCGCATCTAGAGAAACACACACCTGCCCACAGGATGCTCCAGAAATTGGCAGTGGGGGTGGGGGAGGAGGGCTGGCGTGTCTGCTGGGCTCTCACGGCCTATGAACCATGGTGCGTAGGCGTGCGTGCCGTGTTTGGCCACAGCGTTGCCTAACCTGGATGATGCCTTCCGGAAAAGTGCCAGGCCGTGGGGGTTCCCACAGGAGGAAGCAGGCTTCTGCGACCTGGTGCTGGCCTGGAAATCCTGAGGGAGCAGCGAGAAGCAGGGACATCGGCCGCACCCATGCAAGTGATCCGCTACCCACTCACCAGGGCGATGAAAAACGTGTTTTGAGTGGCCAGACTTCAGCTCTTGCTTTCTTCAGGATATTGCTCAATTAATCATTCCCTTAAATTGTGAAACAATGCACTAGAAACCCCTCAAAAGTCCCTTTCCTTTAGCAGACCTGCTTTCCACTGGCCTTTGCCGATGGCCGTCAATCCCCCTGTGCTGATATCCTAATGGAGAGAAATGCCAGCTGGACCTTGGCGACGGTGTGACAGGACAGCTCTTTAGGCCATCTCTGCTCCAGGATAAAAGGAAGTTGATTCATCTTCTAGAATAAACGTGAATTTATCCCACTTAAATATCACTAGTTAATGAAAACTTTGGAATACTCATTATTTCCGGAATTTACTATTTGGTTTTATATCGTGTATTAACAGGCAGTTCAGGGCCAGGAGGAAACATGTACAGTTATCCTGCTAGAAGTGGTGCAGGCCCAAATCATTGTGATGACAATGGAAACACCATTCTGAATTTTGCTGCCTGTTGTGAAAACATACCCTCAGCGATACTGTGATTAGATTGGGCCCACCTGAATATCATTAAGGATAACCTTCTTTTAAGGTCAGCTGGTGAGCATCCTTTCACCTCACCTGCAGCCTTAATTCCTTCTTCCACAGTAACAAAACAGAACAGAACAGAACATATTCTAGTCACAGGTCCTGGGGGTTGAGATTTGAATGTGTTTGGGCCTATTATTCTGCCTATCACACAGCTTGGTTTCTTAGTTCTCATTCTTACTCCTACACTTGAAAAGTTAAATGCAGTTTTCAAAAAAGTGACTGTGTTAGGCTGATAATGGCTCTAAAATATATGTCTATGTTCGAATCTTTGGAATCATTGAATATAAACTTACATGGAAAAGGAATTTTGCAGATGTGATGAAGGGTTTTGAGATGAGGATATCAATTTTCTGGGTGGTCCATGAATGCTACCCTAAGTGTCCTTATAAGAGAGAGGCAGAGGGAGATTATACACAGATTGTGCAAAAGATGTGTGTGTATGAGACCATTAGGCAAAGACTTGTGTGATGAAGCTCAAGTCAAAGAACGCTGGCAGCCTCCAGAAGCTGGAATAAGCAAGGGAAGGATTCTCTCCTAGAACGTGTGAAGGGAGTACAACGCTGCCAACACCTTGATTTCAGGTCAGAGAAACTGATTTTGGACTTCTAAATTTGAGGTTGTTGCAAAAGTCTCAGGAAATAAATACAATGATTCTTACATTTAAAGTTTTCATTCAAATCCCTAAGTGATAAAGAAAATTTGCCATATGGGTAAGAGATGAGACTGTATATGGTCCACTATACTTGTTCTAAACTAGAATTGTGCATTACAATCACTTAGCAACTTAAAAAATAATCCAAGGGAAGTTCTACAACCTAAATATTCAGTAAGTGCAGTAAGTCTAATAAGTCCTAGACATCAATATGTATTTTATTTATTTTTTCAATTACAGTTGATATTCAATATTATTTTATATTAGTTTCAGGTGTACAGCATAGAGGTTAGACATTTATATAATTTACAAATTGATCTCCCCAATAAGTCTAGTACCCAATGGCACCATGCATAGTTATTACAATATTATTGACTATATTCCTGTACTTTACATCCCCATGACTATTGTGCAACTACCAATTTTTACTTCTTAATACCTTCATCTTTTTCACCCAGCCCCCCAAAGCCCCTCCCATCTGGCAACCATTAATTTGTTCTCTGTATCTATGAGTCTGTTTCTGTTTTGTTTGTCCATTTACTTTGTTCTTTAGGTTCCACATATAAGTGAAATCATATGGTATTTGTCTTTCTGTCTGACTTATTTCACTTGGCCTAATGCCCTCTAGGTCCATCCATGTTGTCACAAATAGTAGGATTTCATTCTTATAGCTGAGTAGTATTCCATTGTACATATGCACTGCCTCTTCTTTATCCAATCATCCATTGATGGACATTTGAGTTGCTTCCATATCTTGGCTATTGTAAATAATGCTGCAGTGAACATAGGGATGCATATATCTTTTTGAATTAGTGTTCTGGATTTCTTTGTATAAATACCCAGAGGTGGTCACAAGATAGTTCCATTTTTAATTTTTTGGAAAACCTCTGTAGTCACTGTTTTCCATAGTGACTGCACCAATTTGCAATCCCACCAACAATGTATGAGGGTTCCTTTTCCTCCCATCTCCATCAACACTTGTTTGTTGATTTTTTTGATGATAGAGGTTCTGACAGGTGTGAAGTGATATCTCATTGTGGTTTTAATTTGCATTTCTCTAATGATTATTGATGTTGAGCATCTTTTCACATGACTGTTGGCCATCTGTACTGAACATGAATATGTAGATATACTACTTCTACTTTAGATAAATTACCCGAGTATGATTTCATGACTATAAAGATTTTAAATTAACATCCATTCTGTGTATGTCTTACGTTTTCCAAACCTGGTGGGCAGATGCTTCCTTTTGTTTGCTTTTTACTGATTTTATTATTTAAGCTAATTTATAATGATGAATCCATGAGTGCACACGGTGTCTTATGTCTATTACTACCTATTAATAGTCTATCATACGTGGGAGAGACAGATATTCACTGGATGGAATGCATCACAAAACTGTTTAAATAATTTAAATTTCAAAAGGATTAAATTATGTCTTACTTTAGAACTTCTTGGACTTCAGAATAGTGTAGACTCATTTCTTCTCCTCCCACAAGTACCTAGCTGGTAAGTGCTTCTCTACTACAATAAAGTCTCATCCTGGGAAGCAAGACTTCCTTCCTCTGCCTAGAGGCACAAAGTGGCGTGGCCTGAGGTAACTCCTTCCGCACCTTCAGGGACCATGGAAACCCTACGAACACTAGATAAAGCTTGTAGAATAAAAGCCTCATTACAAGACTCTGAAAATTGAATTCTCATTGGGACCACAGCATACAAAATTAGGGTAAATCCTGTATGGTGAATCTACACAGGATGACTACCAAAATAAAAGATTTAAATAGGAGTCAGAATCTCTCAACATTATAGTCAAAATGTCCAGGATACAATAGAAAATAACTGTCACACCAAGAACTAGGAAAAGCAAAACTTGAGTGAGAAAAGACGCAGTAGAAATTCAAATCAGGCAGACTAGTTTTGCATATTTACACCTATCTTCTTTTTCTCAAGGGCCAGATATGAATAAGGAATTTGTTGTAGAAGAGATATCACTCCACAGGTACTAACCTAGAAGCAAAAATATGAAGAAGTGATAATCAAAGAAAGCAAACTGGAGTGTAGAAAACATTTCAAATTAATCATAAATGAGTTAATGTGCAAGTTTGGTCAAAATTTCTGAAATACAAATGTATTTATGTTAAGGAAGAATGAGTGCAAGACAAGCAAGAGAAAGGAACAAACTGAAAGGTTGTAACTTCAAATGTAACAAATGATGTGACAGGAAAAGGGCACCTTTGAAGTGTCTGCTTCTGCAGTATTCACATTAGGTCCTGAATAAAGAGAACTCAGTCTTGAAAATGCTAGTCCATCTCATTTAATTTCTGTGTCCTAGTTATAAACTTTTTAGTTATCTTTTATACACATTTAAAATGATAAACTGAAAAAAAATTAAAAACTAAGTAAAATGATAAACTGTGATGTGAAAATCAACATAAACCCAATGCTGAATATATTTTGATAAAATGAATGTGTTTATAATGATGTCGATTTTGTTTTTTAATTAACCAACCCAGATGCAGTTGTAACTGAGAAAGAAAGAAAAGGAAGGAAGGAAGGAGGGAGGGAAGGAAGGAAGGAAGGAAGGAAGGAAGGAAGGAAGGAAGGAAGGAAGGAAGGAAGGAAGGAAGGAAGGAAGGAAAGAAGGAAGGAAGGAAGAAAGAATAAAAGAAAGAGAGAAAAAAGAAAGAAAGAAAGGAAGAGAAAGAAAGAGAAATTCAATCTGCAAGCAAGAAAACACATGAACACAAACGAGCACCAGTTTCAGGTTTAATACTGTGGTTATGCCTCAATCTCCTGATCCAGAAAGCCTTTTGATATGCAGCTTCCCTTCTCCAATGAAACAGAGATATGTTCCAAATAAACAAACATATTCTCTACTAAAGCTAATATTACTAAGAAAACAAAACCAGTAACTAGGGAAAGTCTAAAACTTTTAGTAGAACATGAGAGTTTCTCAAAATAAAACTACTGAAGAGATGTATAATTCAAAAATGAAGACCTGTGATGAAAAGTACGTTTGACAATATCTTCATTATTTTGTGAAGTATTATTACAGTGCAATGTTTTATTTATAAAAAGGTTAATATAGTCTGTTTAATTGTCAAAATATAAATTAATTTACGTTTAGTTTCAATAAAATAAAACTACAGCTATGTCTCTTAAATATGTGAAATTATGTGAAGTTAAATCTTATCCAGAGATGCATTCTTCTGGTATTCAATTTTCCTGCATTTCTTGGTCCAGATAACATTCTAGGTGTTGGTTTAATTCAATAAGTGTGCTAGCAATTGCAGACATAGGTTTATTCCAGTCAAATATTGCATGCCATGTGACTAGAATGAGTTGTGGAAGAGGAAAAGCATACAAGTATATACTACAGAAGTAGCTTCCAAGGGAACAATATTTGAATGTACATTGTGCTTAACAAATTAATCTTCCCTCTCTGGGATCTTGGATCCTCCAGTTTCCATGGACTTCACATCTGTCTGCTGTTTTCAAACAGGTAATTTTTGTATTTCATCCCAATTTTTAGATTTCTGAGAATTTACCATCAGCTACTCCATCCTACTGGAAAGCAAAAGTCATCCTTTCTCAGCTTTTTTGCTATACAGTCAGGTACCACATAACAATGTTTGGTCAGTGAGTAGCGACAGTGGTATACCACATACCGTGTTTCCCCAAAAATAAGACCTAGCTGGACCATCAGCTCTAATGTGTCTTTTGGAGCAAAAATTAATATATTTTAATATAATATAAGACCAGGTCTTATATAACATAACATAATATAATATAATATGTAATATAATATAACATAACATAATATAATACCGGGTCTTTTTGATTTGATATGATATGATATGATATGATATGATATGATATGATATGATATGATATGATACGATATGATACTGGGTATAATATAATATAATTAATATAAAATAATATAGTATAATACCGGGTCTTATATTAATTTTTGCTCCAAAAGATGCATTAGAGCTTATGGTCCAGCAAGGTCTTATTTTTGGGGAAACACGATAGCCTAGGAGTGTAGGAGGCTATTCCATCTCAATTAGTGTAAATACACTCTAACATGTTCTTGCAACAATGAAATCACCTAAGGGTGCGTTTCTCAGCATGTCTCCCCCATTGTTAAGCGGTGCCTCATGTATTCCATTGTTTCTAACTTCCATTTTTACCATTCAAAACTGTTGACTGCTACGATGGTGGCAGACAGTGCTAGACCTACTTCATAACCTTTATTCCACTCTTAGTCATAGCATCCCAGTTTGTTGAAAGTAGTGACTAAAAATGTATCTTTTCCAACATCTCTTCTAGTAATGTTCAGCCAAGTGAAAAGTTCTGGCCAGTGGCCACTTTGGAGGAATTTAATTTACTATCCTAAGACATTCTATGCTCAATATCACTATTATTAGAGGTTTTATTAAAAATAATATTACAAATTAAACCAGTATTATAAAAAGTAGCAATTGTATGAATTTGATTCGAGTTTCCATCAAAAATAGATCTTATTTGTGTAACAATGTTATCGTGGATTAGGATTTAAATGAAGGACCAAATCTCAGTTAATTATGATTGCTGTCTTTGGTAGTCATAATCATATATCCTGTTTTGTGTTACAAGGAGCTGTGGACACAGTTTACTAGTACGCCTTATATTTAAGCAATGTATAACCTCTCTTCACCAATAAAATCCCAGTCAATTTTAATAGGTTTCCAATTTCAACCAATAATTTCATGTCTAGTTTTTCTTTATGTGTGGGGCCTTAGCTGTTAGCATTTATGAAGATTACATTCCCCAGTTATGAATTCCCATGAATCAGGGGGCCATTAGCATCCCACAAGTTCACCCTTTGAGCTCCCTTTGACAGATCCCAGTCCGTTGTTGTTTCTACTTCCCGTCTGGAAGAGCATAATAACCAGCACTGGTTTTTCAGCATGCATGCTTCTCCCCATCTTTGTGTCTGAGTATGATGTCTAACTATAAGTTCATTTTCTTTATCTAGTTTCCTAAAACTGCTACCTATTTAAGCCACTTGTAATCCTTTCTTTTCTTCCTGAAATGTTGTATCTTGTATGTATCCACTGGAGTCCAATAAGCCTTTTGCCTCAATATGTCTCTCTTCATTAAAGACACATTCAGCTTATCCTAATACTTCTAATCTTGTGACACTTTCACCCAGGCCTCCTTTAGAGTGTTTTGGCCATTGTTGGTTTATCCACCAAATATGTTGCCACAGAGGGCTTATTGCTAATTGGAGTACATATTTTGGACTTGAAATATTGAGTTTCCCAGAATTATGTAATCTGGATAGTAATGACCCGAGATATTCTTAAATTTGAGTAGGTAAATGATTTTCCCACATATAAAATTAGTGGGCATTGTGCCTTTTAGTAGTTGGCATTGAAACACAATGGCTAATTCCTAATCTGACATTTGTTTTACTTGGTCACTATGCTTTACCTTGATTATTGCTCTCTATCCACAAACACGTGGTCTACAGACATTAAGATCCATGGAGCTATTACAACTCGGGCATTCTCCAGGCATCTGTTGTATTCCAGCACCTTTCGCAAGCGGTCATCATCTGGATAAACAGGTACACAGTGATCTGTGGTCTTTTGTGTGTATCCAGGAGGCAACGGTTCCTGCATAGTACCTCCTAAAATGGGTCTCTTGTAATAGGTAAACCTGTAAAGTGAAAACCAAAAGGCCATTAGGACCATTCCAAGTGTTTCTTTTACAAGTATTATTCGTACCATTGAGACACATAATACAGCTATTCCAGATTGAATGCTTTTTACATCAACCAGAACCAATATGTACATGAGCCTCACATAAAGGAGGTCGAGTCAAAGACAAATGGCTTCACCCTTACGCACATCTGTAAATAGAACTAACAGCTGAGATCATTCTCCTTTTCCCAGACTCTCACAAGGTACGAAGGAAATGCTAGAATTTCCTTCCTGCAATTTTCACTTATTGTTTTCCTTTCCGTAAGTAATCTCTTTACATTTGTCATTGACTTTTATTCCGCTTCTCCCATCCTCACAGTTTAGGACTGTCGGATTCAGCCAGAGGACGGCAGAAATATGAGTCTGACCATTGCTTCCCATCATTCATTTCCAGTCTAATGGTTGAAGGATGTGAGTATGAAATACTAATGTGAATGGCTTAAGGATGTGAATCTTTTCTTGACTCACTAGTTCACATTCTCCCTATTTTGCCTTGTAGAAATACTTATTGTACCACTTGTAAGGCACTGTCTTGTTTGATTGATTCTGTCTCTCCCTTTGAGGCTATAATCATCATGAAGGAAGGGACCATATTTTATTTATCTTTGTGAATCAGTATCTAACACTTAGTACAGATAAATTATTGAATTAATGAATAAATTAATTAATGAAACTAGATAAACCAAACATAAGTAGAAGGTAAGAAATACACGTAGGAATTGTGTGGGCATAGGTGTGATAAGACCTTGAGAAGCCACCTGTAAGATTAATTGGAATTAATGGGAAGTGGGGTGATCAGAAAATAAAGAATAAATGTTAGATATTATTTTTCAATGTTGAACCCTTGTGAAAACGATGTATTTTTACCATTTGCCATATTTTATTTTGAAGATTATTTAACCATTTAACAGGAGCCTACTGATTGCTCATTAATGTATCTGGTTTCTAAATGTGCAATTCTCCATCCAATGATAAAAAATTAAAAAATAAAATTGTTGAAGTGTTAGGAGGTAATAGCTAAAAGGAAGACAAAAGGTATCATTTTCTCCTTTCAATTGCGTTATTAACTCACTTTGTGAGTTGCACACATCACTTAATTCCTCTTGTCTCAATCAGCTCAGGTGTAAAATTGGGTAGAAATCTGTAACTGATGGTCCACAGGAGGTTTGATTAATGATGTCCAAGCAAATTAAATGACAATTAATTTAAAGTGCCTTCTGAGACTGATATTAACTCAGACTAAACATTTCATAAAATCATTGAAGTCTCTATCATTACCAGAAATTGTTCTACTCCCTGATATTATAATAGGATAAAGCCAAGTTATAATAGGTAATTTGTTTCCAAAAAAGATGCTGTCTCCCTTTTTCTCTAGGAAGGCTCGGATGTCACGGACTTAAATATCATTGCAAATCTATGACACTTGCAAACTTGCCTTGGGTTTCACTGTGATTAGAGTTCCTCCTCCTTCTTCCTCCCTCCTACCCCTCCTCCTCCTCCTCTTTCTCCTAGGATCATTGAGTCTCAATCTGGACTGGTTTACTGGGTTTAATAGGTAGCCCATTTTTCAAAAGTACCATTTGGACACTTTCATTTTACTGATGTGGACATTGAGGTAAAAAGTGGGTGGAAATTCTTAGAATATTATTGTGAATTATTAGTTAGGGAAAAAATCAACAGGCTTAAGTTTTTATTATTTTCAAAATCATAAAAAACGATAATGAGGGTTTAGATTTAGAAGAAGCAAAATTTATAAACTTTGAATTTTTTGTGTGAAGCATATTGTCTCCATCATAACTGACCTTAGAGGGATAGCACAAAGACAAATGTTGGTTATCAAAGTGTTTTGAAAGCATAAAATGGCATACAATGAAATAGAAGAGCCAGAAGATACAGACAAGAGTAGATGGTTTCATAAATTTAGATGTACAGAATAATGCAAGGTCATACATGTCTATTTCATTGAAATCTAAGTAAGGTTGAATTTCATCAAGTAAACATTTGGATAAATCTTTATGCTTAGATGTATCATATGAGGTGGAAATGTGAATCTATTTGAATCTATAGAGAGATGTAGTTATGAATAATTCACAGTTTACTATATTCATCAGTGAGTTAAAAAATAATTGCATGTTTAGAATAAAACTTTGATAACATCTTAGTATTTGAAAAATTTGCCTGAACTGTGTCTGGTCTTTATGCTGATCACATTGAAGAACACAAGCTATTAATATAATATTAATATTAAATGAGGTTTTTTTTCTAATTGGCATTTGTTATACAGAATGTCTGAATTTTTTCATAGCTTTATTCCTAAGCCTCATGTATCAGTGTATTTCATGATACAGATGGTTAGCCATTTGCATAAATTTAACCCACATATGAATTTCAATGACGTTTTATGTCTAGACTGATATAAATGTAGTGAAACTGCAACACTTATTTTATGGTCTCAGGCCCCATGAAAGGATTATGTCAGCCTTTGGTCCTTTAAAAATACTCCAGTGTGATCTAGGAAATATCAAGCAGTTCTATGAGAGCTTAAGGAATGACTGACACCAGAAATAAGACTCTTCTAGATTCTACTTTCAGACCAGGAGCGAATGAGGTCAAATTTGTTAATAAGGTGTAAAGCAAAAGAGACAATCTGGGGAAATGTTTACTTAATTTTATCAGTTCCCCGATTGGCTGACACAAACATTTAATACATTATTTGGGCCATAAAAACTTAAGTTTATCTTTAATAAGAAATATTTTAGAAAGTTAAATTTTTATAACTCCTAAATATATCCCAGTATCCCCTTATAATTCTCAATAGCCTACTATATTGTTTTGTGCTAAATAACTTCTTTTTTTTTTGTAAGCAATCAGATCCTGTGTTAATAGTTACAAATGTCCCCAACAGTCTATACAGCTGACCGCAACATCGTCTTGGACCCCCCACCCCCCCAGGGTTGTCACTTTACATGAAAATAGAACTGAAGCTTTCTCCCTACCCTGGTCTCTCCTCTTCCTGTCTTGGATATTCCTCTTCTAACCACACTCGAATTACTGTAATTTGGCAAAGTTTTTTCTGCTCTTTTCTTTCCATGTTTGTTCCTATCAATACTGTGGTTTTTATGCAGTGTGAACCAAATGCTTATCATTAATCCAGATATTATCCTCTTACCATATTCTGTTTTCTACTTGCTATCTCTATTGCATATCTAAGGACCTTGCAAAGTTTTTATTTTTGTCTCCCCCTGAAGATAGTCATGAGCAAAAAATTGGTTCAGAATATCAGAAAGTCTAGACTAGTGCCAATAGCTGAGGTCCAAAAGCACCCGTTATGAGACCCTTAACTTTATCAGGAATCTTCACTTGTTTGGTGATCAAGAAAATATTCTTTGTACCCCTTTACTTACCACTATGTAGAGCAGTGGGGGAGAGGGACCCTGTGTTGGAGAATGCTGCTTGGTGAATCGAGCTGCACCAGATCTAAGCACACTATGCAGAGGATGGTGAGAAGACAGGTGCACATGCAGTGAGTAGATTTCTCCAACAAATCTTAACCCTTACACCATGTGACCCCTTTATATGACACCCTCCTTCCCAAATATATTCCTCTCCTAGTAAATAGCATTAATTGCCAAAGGTTTAAGCCATGCACCAGCAGTCACTCTGCATTCCTCCTCTCCTTCACTTTCACAGGAATTCTGTCAATTATCTAGTCCAATCTGCCTCCAAAATGTGTCTTAAATGAATCTCCCTACGCACTGTCATTCCTCTGTCCACAGCCCATCACCACCTTTACCTTTAACTATTGCAACAGCCTCCTAACTGGTCTTTTTGCTTCTCCCCTTGTCCTCTCCAATCTATCCCCCCATGCAGCCAACAGCAGAAGTGATCAGCCGACACATACACTTCACGTATCCACTGAAAATCAGTGGCTTGCAGTGTACTGGAAACAGCACTCATATGTCTCACCAGCATGTATTAGACTTCAATACGAACCCTAACTTTCTCTAATATCTTCTGGTACTCTTCTAGTGACCAGTGAGCTTCAGCAACCTCTGGTTTCTTTCTTTTCCTGGCAAAGGCTCTGCTCTTTCCTGCCCCATCACTTTTATGCGTGCCATTTCCAGTAATGGAAAGGTTGCCACACAAAGGGTACCTGCTCCTGACCACCTCCCTGACCATTCACTGACTTCATATGCAAAACTATTATTTTAATCTCCAAAAAGGCGGTCCATAACAGTCCTATGGAAATTAGGTGCCGGCCCCCCCCCACACACACACACACTGTTATTGGTTTGATGTATTTTGTCAAAGCATTCCTTTTATTTTTAATGTATTATAAAATGTATTTTTATACTTAATGTCTATCAACTTATTACTTTATTTTTACTCCTTCACTGAAATATAGGTTCCATGTGACCTGATGCCATGCTCAAGGTTACCAAGTTACGTACACCTGATAAATATTTGCTAATGAGTGAAGGATTGGTTTGCTGTATTTTCTTTTAAGTGACTGTTTTTTCCAGTTTTATTGAGGAATAATTGGTAAATAAAATTATATATGTTTAGGGTATGAGCAGGATGATTTAATACATGTATACACTAGGAAATTATCACCACAATCAGGTTAATTAACAAATTCATCCCCTCACAGTTACTGTTTTTGTGTGTGTGGTAAGAATACTGAAGGTTGACACTCTTAGAAAATTTCAAGTATATAATACAATGTTATTAACCATAGTCACCATGCTGTGCATTAGATCTCCAGAACTCATTCATATAATCACTGAAAGTTTCTGCCCTTTGACCAACAACTCCCCATTTCCCCCACCCCTCAGCCCTTGGCAACCACCGTTCTACTCTGTGGTTGTATGAGTTTGACTCTTTAAAATTCCACATATAAGTGAGATCACGCAGTATCTGTCTTTCTGTGTCTGGTTTATTTCATTTAGAATAACGTCCCTCAGTTTTCATCCATGTTGTTGAAAATGGCAAGATTTTTTTTTTCTTTCTTATGGCTGAATAATGTAACTGTGTCTTTGTATCACATTTTTAAAATTCATTTATCTGTGGATGAATGCTTAGGTTGTTTCCATATCTTGACTATTGTGAATAATGTTGCGTTGAACATGGGGGTATAGGAATCTCTTTAATATCCTGATTTATTTCCTTTGGACATATACCTTGAAGTGGGATTGCTGGGTCATATGGTAGTTCTATTTTTAATTTCTTGAAGAACCTCCATACTGTTTTCCATAATGGCTATAACAATTTACATTCCTACCAACAGTTTACAAGGGTTCCTTTTTCTCCACAGCCTTGTCAGCACTTGTTATCACTTGTCTTTGTGTTAATAGCTTCCTAACAGAGTTGAAATGATATCTCATTGTGGTTTTGATTTCCATCATTCCAATCATCATTTCCTTGATGATTAGGGATGTTGAGCATCTTTTCATATATCTATTGGACATTTGTATGTCTTCATTAGAAAAAATGTCTGTCTATTCAGATTGTCTTTCTTTCTTTCTTTCTTTCTTTCTTTCTTTCTTTCTTTCTTTCTTTCTTTCTTTCTTTCTTTCTTTCATTTCAGGTGTGGAAAACAACATAGTGATTAGACATTGTTTACCAATTTTTAAATTGAGTTTTATGATTATTTGCTATTGACTTATATGAGTTCTTGATATTTTTTGGATATTAACCCCAATCAGATATATTGTTGGCAAATATTTTCTTCCATTCTGTAGGTTGCATTTTCTTTTTGCTGATTTCCCTCTGCTGTTCAGAAGCTTTTCAGTTTTATGTGGTCCCACGCGTTGATTTTTAATTTTGTTACCTGTGCTTTTGGTGTTTATCCAAAACATGATTGTCAAGATTAATGCTAATTAACTTTCAAAGGAACATGAATGGTACAAACTTCAGGTAAGATTTAAAAGTCATACGATTAATTTCTAATATATCTTTGAATGAAAAGTACTTCATTAGTGTAATTTATAGATAATATTATTCAAAGCTCTAAAAGAGAAAAAATAAACATCTTTAATAGGGTAATAGGTCTTGGGAAACTAAAATTTAAAAGTTTTCTGTTACAGAGTGAAAATAATCTGGTTTGAGTACATTGCTAGGGAGACAAGTACATTCGTGCTAAATCCCTCTTTATCACTCCATCATTTTCCCCATTAATTTCAGTGCTTATAATCCTAATTCTGTAAGTGTTGATTCACAAAATGATTTTTTTTTTCTTTTCAGAGTAATAATGTTCCCATATTTTTCCTTTTGTTTCACTAGAAACTGTTATCTCCTGTTTGTGTATTTCCAATTAAGCATTTATCTTGGTCCAGGTGTTTTCAAGCATTTTTCTAGTATTTTCTCCTGAAGCCACTTCAACATGCTCTTAGCAAACTTCATGGTTAAAAAAGAGAGAGAGCAAATTTTCAGACTAAAATTAAAAATTTCTCTATTATTTCCACTTTACTACCCTGTCAGATTTTCCCTCTATTTTAGGACTAACAGCAGTTTAGAAGTACCCAGATTGAGACTCCATTGAAAAAACACACATTCATAAGAACCATTTCATCTAGCTTTATTGGAATATCTAGAACTGTATTCCATTGCCTACGTTTTAAAGAAAAATTATATAAGTTTTCCTATTTGGCCTCCTTCTCCCATAATCTGTTGGTTCATTTGCTCTTTGGGTTTATTGCAAAGTTCTTTTTTATACCCACCTGCGGGGTGCATTCATTTAATGCTCCTCTGATTGGAGTGATTTTGCAGCCCAATTTTACTTGGTATTTTTAACTTATTTGCTTTTGGCAAGATAATCTTACAAGAAAAATGGTAACAAAAAATATGATGGCTGTAATTGTTGATTCTTGTCCTCAATATGCACTATCATAGCACGTGTAAAGACGGGGCTCGGCACTTATACAGAAACCATTGAACCCCTTCACAAAGGCATGTCTAACAGCATCACACAGGATGTTATGGCAGCCAAGTTTCTGTTCAGTGGAAGAACATGTTCTCAGCTCATATCCCAAGCAGGAAGTCGCCACTCTAATGAAGAGCCAGTGAGGTACAATCTCTATTATTTTACAGTGTGAACATGTCACAAAGTAGCGGAGGGTTGATTTTCAGGGCACTGTGACTTTAGTGTTAAGAGCAGAACTGTTGCAGAAATTAAACATAGAAAGAAGCCACTTACAAGACAACATGGCATTAACACAGGCACTTGTTAACCTCAGCAGTTGATGAAGACTGTGTACTTCAAATTAACTTGGAGAAAATTTAGGTATAGAGATTAATTGTTCTCCAAATAGTAATATGTCCCAGAAATATGAGAGCAATGTAGGATGGAGGAATCTGATATGATGAGATCAGCTAGGATCAGACAAGGGTGAGAAGAATCGCAGTGAGCTCCAGGAGCATCCACTGTCTGTCCCCAGCACCTAGTACAGGGCCTGGTGCAAAGGAAATATTCAATAAATAATTGTTGAATAGGACAGTTAGTCTAGAAGATACATTATAAATCACACCACATTTTCTACGGTTTTAGTGAAGAGAAAATTGGAAATTAATGTAGAATGTTCATGCTCAGTATTTCTTTATGGACACAACATTTGAGCAGTATAATGTACTCAGTAGTTATTGTATAGGGACAGTTCAAACATTCTCAACTTAACCATTATTTCTTGATTTAAAGAACACATCCAGACATATTTGTATATAGATATCTGCACTTTGTGGTTCACTGTCAAGAGTTTGGTGGCCAGAATTAATAAAGCATAGTAAGCTGAATCTCGTATAGGTGAAACTTAGCCCAGCTGATTTCATTTAGAAAAGGTGTATCTGACATGGAGCCTTGAGCTAGAGGAGAATCATCTTAACCATCTTTAGGAGAAAATATGTCTGGTGATGGTATGTTCAATACGAATGAAAATTGAAAACTTATTATTAAAATATAAGGCTTGGGTTAAAGTTTATTGCAAGTTCTTCTGAATTTTATTTCATTAGTATTTTGTTTTCCCCAAAGACTTATTTGAATCTGAAACATTTGAATATGTTATGTAGGGTTTGTTTTGCTTTAGGAAAATTTCATGGCTTCTTTCATTATTTGTACTAGAATAGATGTCAGAAGATCTTATAGAATAAATTTTTAAAGACATCTTTTGGCTTTTTGAGATTTCTTGGTAAAGTGTAGTGCTTATTTTGTGCTGTAAAAATGGGCTGAGAAATGTTCTCATCTCTGCTTTAAGTGCTTCTTTTGGAGAAGACCTCAGGAGTGGTTCTACTGTTAATACTGTACTCACCATCTAGCCACATATGCTATACCTTCTGTAAGGGGAGTGATACAGGTTTAGAACCAGGATAACTCTGGAGTCAGGGAAACAGATAGAGAGAAGTTATCTGGGATTGGTGATAGAGAACAGTGTGAACAGAGACAGCACTAAGCACTGTAGTTGAGGTCTAGAAACTAGTGAGAACTAATACAAGAGGAAGAGTGGTTACACGAGCTATCTGATAGATTTAACTGGTAGTTGACTTTGAGTTACTTTTAATTGGTCTTTCTGTAACATTTCCTTTACAGTATTTTTAATGCACTTATGCACTTGTTTTATGTAGAATAGTGTTATGTCTAGTATAGCTGCCACATCTGAATAATTTTCAGATAAATCCTGAGTCATATTCACCAACAATACTATATATGGTAATACATCCAATAAGGAACCTGGAAAACACAGGTGGTTTATTAACATGCATCTATTATGTGGGATATATATATATATATATATATATACACAATATAAAGTAAATACAAAACACATTTTAATTTCAGTGCACATATGACAAGCTTGAAAGTATTAAGTATCATTATTGCCCACATAAAGATACACAGGATATAAAAGCTTGACCTGAGAGTAAGCTACTTAACAGGAAGAAAATTGACTTATCTTTGCATGCCAAGAACCTTAATCTCCTGTTTTGTGATTAAAGAATAAAGCCCCTTGCTTTACCAATATTTAAATAATCTTTCACATTTCAGTTGTCTCTAATGGCCCAGGGAGCCATTACACTTCCTTTAGCCTTAAGGTATCAAACAGTTTAATTCATTTTGAGATTCCTAAATTTCTAGTAAATTTATATATTTCATTCAAAGGTTATGATGTCATCATACTATATAGCACCCTAGTAATGATTATATTGACCTTTCTATGTTTGTTTGTTTTTTTCATTTTTTTCTAATTACATTTATTGAAAAATGCCATACTACTCCATTTTTTCCATCTCATTTTTCCTCTACCCAATCATTTCAACTAGCCTGTACTAAAAAGACCTGTTAATTAAAAAAAAAAAAAAAAAATATATATATATATATATATAAAACCTCACACCCATTAGCATAGCTACTATTAAAAAATAATATTAACAACAAATGTTGGTGAGGTTGTAGAGAAATTGGAACCCTTGGGCACTGTTGGTGGGAAATTATAACGGTGCAGCTGCAATAGGAAACTCTATAGTAGTTCCTGAAAAATTTGAAAATAGAATTACCATATGAAACAGAAATTCTACTTCTGGGTATATATTCAAAAATATATATATATATATATATATATATATATATATATATATATATGTAATGGAAAGCAAGGTGTCAAAGAGAGATTTGTACACCCATGTTCATAGCAGCATAAACATTCAATAGCCAAAAGATGAAAGCAACCCAAGTGTCCATCAACAGATGAATGGATAAGCAAAATGTGGTATGTACGTACAATGGAATATTATTCAGCCTTAAAAAAGGAAGTTCAGACACATTCTACAACATGGATAACCCTTGAGGACATTATGCTAAGTGAAGTAAGCCAGTCACAAAGGGACAAATACTGTATGATTCCACCTACATGAGGTATCGAAAGTAATGAACTCTTAAAGACAGAAAGCAGAATGGTGATCACTGGGGCTGAGGGTAGGGGAGAATGAGAAGTTATTTAATGGGTAGAGAATTCCAACTTTGCAAGATGAAAAGAGTTCTGGGGATTTTTTGCACAACGTGAATGTACCTAGAACTAATGGACTGTACACTTAACAATAAAAATGGTAAATTTTATGTTTCGTGTATTTTACCATAATTCTTTAAAAATTTAAAACCATTAGTGAAATCAAGCAATTAACTTAAAATAATTCTAGAAGTTGTTGTATACATTCTATCAGTGTGCCAAATTTTAAACTTTTTTCTTAATATATATATAATTTTCTCACTGTGACTGGTAGTGTGCTATTATATTAATATTTGGTGACTGGCTATAACCTAAATTACAGGTTTCATTTAAAGATTTTCATTTCTCAGTACTGTAAGTATTCATCAATATAGGGAATCACTTATTTTATAAATCTGTTTTCCCAATTATGTCCAATAACCACACGTATATATGCAGACACTTTGTAATCAACACACTATAACATGGTGTTTCCAACTGCACTTTTAAGATGTAAAAAGAAATATATGGATAAACATACATACAGATTTTTAGAATATTTTTTGGAATACAAACATTTACCAATGCAAAATCACTAATTTTGATTTCGTAAAAATGGCCATTGTATGCTCTTGTTCAACCATATTCTGTGCACAGTGTCTACCTTACATTGTTATGTAGTGTCTACATATTGCATGCATGCTGTTCTCTTTTATAAGTTTCTCAAGAATCAGGGGTAGAAAGCAGAATCCCAAGTTCTGAAATAAATTATTTAAACCTCAAAGGAAATTATGCTGGCTAAGTACATAATCGTGCACAGGTTCTAAGAGGGCTTGAGTGCTAGGAAAGTTGCACTTTATTATTGAATGAAGCTTATTGAAACAGAGAAATCATTTCAGATAGTAAAATTGCCTGGGTATTTCAAAGAAAACTATTTTGTAGTTATTATAAACAATATTTGTCAGAGGTCATCTGAGAAATACTCTTATTTTCACTCCTTTAACTTCTTTCTGAATTTTCCTGAACCATATTATTCTTCAGAGAGATGTGTATGTGTTTACTAATTAAAAGGAAGAAGGAAAGACACATGCTTTAAAATGTGTATAATTTGCTGGAAACATTAGTATTTAATTCATAGTCAATTTGTGGTCACAGCTGGAATATAATATTTATTTTTAAAAAAAAAGCCTTATTCTATAAGAATTCTTTCAAAATGCTTAAACAGACTAAGTTGAATGCATTATATTTTACATCCAGTGAGAAAGGGACCTCACATGTGTCATTTAAATCATCAGCAATCAAAATGCTTGTAATTTTTAAAGCAAATTGTAGGAAAATGTGTGTGGCTTTGGAACTTAACCGTGGAGAAAAATCTTAGCTACAGATTCACATAAGTTGTCTCATGTGGACTGGATTTCCAGCTACTGTTTGTAGAGCCAGAGCTCCCCTCTATGAATAAGTGGACAAAATACTGGCAATTTATTTTTCTGGAAAATGATTATCAATGTAACTGTGAATAATCTATATCGGTACCATTGTTAGGCTCTGAAAAACATACAAATAAACACTGTGAAGGATGAAATATCGTTAAGGCTATGGAAGCATCACCGCCCCCTAACTGCATTTTCATTGTTCTTCTATCAAACTTTTATTGATTCTCATAGTGTGTCAAGCACGGTTTTATGTTGTGGGAATATAAACACGAGGAAGAAGAGCGGAGGGGAAGCAGGGAGGAGAACTATGTACTTAGTGACTGGGAAAATCCTTCAGTTAAGAAAGGACTTGATTGAAGTAAGTGATGTAGGATGCCATTTGGACACCTGTAGGATGGTGTTCCAGACAGAGAGAACAACCAGTTCAAAACCCCTGAGATGCAGGTGTGCTTGTCATGTTTGAGAGATAGTAAGGGAATGAGTGGGACTAGAATAGCATGAACAATTAGTAGACTACATATGGCCCTGTAAACCGTGGCGAAGTCTTTGGATTTTTCTCTAAGTGAGAGAGACAATCATTAGAATGTTTTGAAAAGAGCAGTGAAATAATCTGAAGATTATTCTAGTTTGTATCCTGATAACACATTGTATGGGCTAAGGGCAGAGGAAAAGAAAGAAGAGGTTATTATAAACGTCTCCTATGTGACCCACAATGGTGATTTAGGTGTGTAGTGGTTAAATTGAGGAGTTTATTGAAGGTAAAGTCAACAGTGTTTGCTAACAGATTAGATGTATAGCATGAGAATAAGAGAGTAGGCAAGTTTTGGGTTGAGAAAATGGAAGACTTGAATTTCCAATGTAGATGAGGAAGATAAAAGAGGAGCCGCTTTGTGGAGGGAATTGGCTTTAGGGAAAATATATTTGTGTTGTGGTATTAGATCTATTAATCAAAATGTCAAGTAGGCAGTTGCATATACAATTCTTGATTTCAGGGAAAATAGTGGTTCAGGCCTGGAGGTATGCATTTTGTAGATATCAACATATAGGTGGTATCTAAGCCATGAGACTGGATGAGAAAACCTAGGGAGTTAGCATAAATGGAGAAGGGAGAAAGACATCTAAAACTTGAACCCTGGGGTCATTCTGACACTTAAGAATTAGGAAAGTCAAATGGCAATAGGCAATGAGGTAGAAAGAGAACAAAGAGAGAGTTTGTTCTCAGAGGTGCCTGGTGTAGATGGGCAGGTTAAGTCTGGTAAAAGAATGCCTTCCTAGAGGGCAGGTGGCAAGTGGAGGCAGAAATCTAACATGTGTGCTACCTGCCAAGCCATAGGTTCTTGCTCAGGGAAGGGTGTCTTTTACTAATTCCCAACATACTTGCAGTTGTCTTACAAGTGTAGTAGAAGACCTAGCTGTCACAGAAGTTAAGAGGGTGTTTCCAGACAAATTTAGCACCACTGTCACATGCTGCGTATTGTTAAGTACAGTGAGGTTTGGCAGTTGACCATTGCAGTTGGATACTCTTAGGCCAATCTTGCAAGCATGATTTGGGAAAATGAGTAAGCAAAAGGAGGAAATGAAGAAAATTAATGCATGCAAGTCTTCCGGAAAATTTTACTTTAGAGGGGAGCAAAGAAAATGACGTGATCCCTGGAGGCAGATGGGTCAGGGAAGAATAGAATAAAATTGTGTATGCTAATTGTCAAGGAAAATTTAATATAAAGTAGAAAAATAGGAGGACAATTACTGTCCTTTAGTATTCAATCGAGGATGGGTTCTACACAGAATTGGAGCCATTGGTTTTAAAAACAAAATTGAACATGGCATCACAAATAACATGAGGTTGAATATATGGCTGCAGCTACAGAGAGGATAGTGGACATGGTCTGAGAACCTGTGGAAATTCTCATCTCAATGCCTGTATTTTCTCAGAAAAGTGGAAAAGCAAGATTCATGAGTTTAATAAGAGGGATTAAGAGATTATAGAGGTTTGGTTAGAGAGTAAAAGTTGTAAAGATGTTTTCCTAAGAAAGTGGAAAGTGAACACAATAGGTATATTTTATGGACCTATATAAAGTTACTGGTCATAAATATAAAATAATACCTATATTCATGGTTTAGTTCTTCTCCAAAGTTACATTCATCTGCCTTGATTCAGACAGAGGAGGTAGACTGGGATTGAGCCAAGCGAATATAATGGAGGGCGTATGGCAATGGAGTAAGTGGAATGATGGACCGTTGGACCTAAGCAGCTGTGTGGAGGGAAAAGTGGACATGCATTGCAGGAGATACAGTGAGAAGGTTGAAGATTTCAGTGGGATCAAAGGCTTTGTGAAGATGAGGAAATAGAAAGAATAACACTTCAAATTTAGGTGGTAGTAGAAAGAAACCTGAATGCTGGGAATTGAGATTACCTTAGGAGGCAGTTCTCAGAAATTTTCATTCTGTGTTCCCTGAATTTGAAGTGGCTATGGAATAAACATATGGTCAGCAGAGGAAAGCGATCTGGCAAGAGGTAGCGACTTGTGTCAGTGTTTAGATGGGCAATGGAGCCAAGGGAGGAAATGAGACCGAGATCACATTCAGGAACACAACTCCAAGGAACACCTTCATCTTGACATTTCTTTAGGAGGAGAACAGAGTGGACTACAAGGCATATTTGGGATTTATGAAGAAACTGGTACCGAGTCATGAAATCGAAGTTTTGCCAAATACTTCTTACATGAAAATTCAGGGCAGAAAATTGTCCAGGAGATTAAAATACAAGGAGCTTTTATAGAAACAGTGAAGTGATTGGAGCAAAAATTGGTTTGGAGTAGTGTGAGGAGTGAAAGAGAGGTAGGGAAGAAGAGACACTGAATGCAAGACAGCTCAAGAAGTTTGGCTGTGAAAGGATGGAGACAGAAGACAAGGGGATTGGCATGCGTTGGGGCCTGGAGGGGCTTTTCTTTACAGATTAAAAAACGTTAAACATGTAAAATCCTGATATGATATAATTAGAAAGGATCAGAAAAAGAAGGAAGCTAATAGAGAGAGAGGGGTCCCCCAGGAAAAGGAAAACACACGGCTGTCACAATGGCTGAGTGGACTGTGAGTACACCGCTGTTCAGTCAGGCTTTTAGTCTGTACAGTCTTAGTCTGACACCAAACCTCAACAGGAAGGCAGAGACCATTAAAGCGTTTACCTGCAGATGGCTCACACATTACTTTAAAAATATCCGTTGTGTACACGTGAGTTTAGAATCCAATGACAAACATCCAGAGAAATTTAAAGAACACTAGCAACAACTATTTATAAATAGCAACAACTATTTATCTTGTGGTAGTTAAATTGATTAATCAAATGCACACCAACAACTATTAACAGATGTGGACATTGCTCAGCGCAGTACACTTTTGTTTTATGTCTCCACTAGCAATAATTTGTATTTATTCCCAATGGGGGAAAACCATATATCATAGATCCTGAGGCTTTGGTCAGAATGATATGTGTATTATCTCTGTCTTCCTAAATCTTACACAAGTCTTACACTAGTATGCACAGCTGCTAAATCATTATTCTCTGCATGAGTAATTGTTGCAGCTGTTCCTACTGATTAATGGGGAACAGCTACATTTATGGTGGTTTCAATGTGGCAACTATACAACTATGACTGCTTTTATTCAGATATAGAGCCCTGTGTCCTAATACTAGAAGATGGGGCTCATGGTTGACGGCCATTCGGACAGGGTTCTTTCCCAATCCTGCTCTCTCCCAACCATTGACATGATCCTATCATCACGACACACACAGGAGATTTTTATAAGAGGGATATTTCCACATTACCTTTAGACATGCCAAATATCACAGATAAGGTTTGCTCTCTCTTAATCTCAAATTCAGTAGCATCAACAGAAGAGATCACCAACGACTGATTCTTTGGAGACCTTTTTCTTGACCCTTCCGTTTGTTGACTATATTGTTTGGTTATTACATTATATTTTTTATTGACAGACTAGGGAATAAATCTTTAGAAAAAGATTGAACAGGTAAATAAACTGGGTCGAGAAGGCAGCATAAAATGCTCAACAGAACAGCTTGTTTTTTATTTTGTTTGTTTAACGAATCCAGTTCTGACTTTTAACAGTTGAAAAATGACCAATTGTTCCACTTTACCTAGAACTAAGGGTATCTCTGGGACACAGGACTTTCAGATTAAAACAGTATTCCTGGGCAAACGAGGGTAAACTAATCACAGCTAGGATTGTTGGACTGACTTCTTAACCTTTGTGTACTTCATAAATTTTCTCATGTGTAAAATGAAATAATAAAGTGTCTGTCACATTATGTGTCACATAGCATGTGCATAACAGGTGATCAGTCCTTTTCTAGTTCTTCCCCCAATTTCAAATTATGTTTACTCCTCAAGGGTGGGGAGCAAGTATTTTTCTTCTTTGAATCATTCCTCATTGTACACAGCATGCTGATGTACGGGCCAGAATAATACTTGGAACCAAGACGCCTGGTAGCTGCTTGATAAATAACTACTGAATAAATGAAACCCTACGGTTGGTATTATAATGTCTAAAAATCGGGGAATTGCCATGTTATTTTATAATATATTAATGTTATAAAGAAAGAAAAGGAAATAAAAGCTCCTCACTATTTTTATTTCACTAATGCTGTAGTTTTCTCTAAGTCTGTATTCCTTAACATTTTTGTATTATCCTTCTAAACAGAAAAGTTAAAATTAAATTAATTTTCCCTAATGGTAAAAATTAAATACTAAGAAATAAGGGTTTTTTTTTGTTTTGTTTTGTTTTGGTTTTGGTTTTTAACCTATGGTCCCACCACAAACTATTACCTAAGATTTCAGCTCCCTCCACAGGAAATAATTTTGCTCTCTTGGGGATATTACTTTTGTCCAGTAAAATCACATAGGTCACTTGAAACTAAATTTTATGTTTTATTAAATCCCAGGGATAAGTTCTTCAACTATATGATAGCAGTTTCAGAATGGTAGTTCAGACACTCTAGAAGATTATTGATCACATACTATATATGTCTTGCTGAGTAAGTGCCAGAGTGAGATGCAGACCCCTGTAATGTATATTCTAGAGAGAGAAAAACTATGAATGCACAAAGCAACCAGGGCAAGAGAAGGTGGGAAGAAGTCTTAGTGGGACAAACACCAGCCTTAGGGGCCACAGTTATTATTAACTGTGTGCCTTTCAGCAAGTCGATTGACCTTTTCAACCTCTTATCCCCACCTTGACAGTGAGACTAACAATCACTCTCCAATTTATAGCGGATTGACATTTAAAGTGAAATTAAAGCAGAAGTGAGACAATATAGGTGATAACACTTTGAAAACTGCCAAGCACTGTACAAGCATATGCTGCTGTACAGGCTAGAAATAGTCTTGTTTTAGAGCAGAGAAAGAGCAGCAGAAGATGGAACTGTCGGAGTGGAGAAACGTGGGAAAGAAAGGTGGGATGGAAGCTGTGTTGACCCTGGCTCTTCCAGAAGTTCCCAAGCTGGAGAGCTGCAAGCAAAGGTGCTCGTCTGCGTGCCACTCACAAGGACAGGGACCTGGGGGAACACCCAGTGTGCAGCCTGAAATGCTTTTGTCAGGAAGGCCTCCTCGAAGGACTGGATTCATCTCTCCTCCACCTGGGAGAGAGAGAGGCTGTTGAGAAGATCATGTTGAGAAGTACTTAAGAATATCTAAAGTGACACTTATAAACAAGGCAGAAGTAATTTAGTCCAACTACGTTTTGATGGAATACAGTGTAAGTAAAAAGGGGACAAGGGGACATGTTTCATAGTATGAGTTAGGAAGCTGAGGAAATAGAAGTGAATTCAGCCTGTGTGTTGCTGGCATCAAGGTTTATAGCAGAAGCAGCGTCAGTCTGTGGGGATCCCTCTAGGTCCCCGGGATTCTAGCTGGTGTCCCAGTGAGTATTTCCAACCCAGCCATTTAATCATTAAATCCAGACCTGCTCGTGGAGCCTGGCCCACTGCCTTTGAGCCAGCAGCCATCTATAGCTTGCCTTTGCTGCTGTCAGTGCCTTCCCGTCTTAGTATTTACTCCGCGTCATGGGCGTGCTTTGCTGGCACGCTCACTGCTCGACAGACTCTCTGGATGTGATATTCTTGACTCAAATAAGGATATTTATACATTTTGCTGGCAGCATTTTCAGTTTAAAGATCAAAAGTCTGTGAAAAGGAGGAGACAAGTAATTGTCATCATTGGGTAGCAGTGTGAGCACATTTAGGCAAAACTAACTGTTCCACTGGCATCATAGAGAGTTACTGAGAAAAGCTGGCCAGGTGATAATGCGGCACTGCACCTAAATAGTTAAAAATTTGATGGCTTGGGAAATACTCCATAGTTCTCTCTTTCTCTCTCTCTCTTTCTCTCTCTCTCTCTCTCTCTCTCTCTCTCTCTCTCTCTCTCTCTCTCTCTTTCTCTCTCTCTCTCTCTGTCTCTCTCTCTTCAGAAATATCACTTTGTGTCTATAGCCCTTGCTTTCTTATAACAATATATTTTTAAGAAAGAGAATAAAGTATTTATTGATGAATGCAGAGACTTAACTGTTGCAAAACCAAGGTTAAAAGAAGGAAAACTGAAAAAGAGAAACCATTTTGAGTATAATAAACATGATCCTTCATAAAAGTTTCAAATGAAGTGGTTTTAATCTCTATTATATAGTGGTTAAAAGCAGGACTCCAGCTAGACTGTTTAGGTTTGAATTCCAGCTCTGCAACGTACAAGCTTATGAACTTACTCAGTTACTGAACCTCTGCGATCTCCTTTTCCACACCTAAAAAAATGGAGATAGTAAATAGTTCCTATCACATTATCACAGGTGGTTGTAAGGATTGTATCTATTTAATAGGATTGTTATGAGTGTTAAATTGTCTGATATATATATATATATATATATATATATATATATATATATATATATATATATAAAGCTCTTAGATGAGTGCATGGTACAGAGAAATTAAGTATTAATAATTATTTCTAATAATAAATCATACATTTTAAGTGGATAGATTTTCTGATATTCCTCCTATGTCAAATATTGTCAAGAAATATCATTTTAAGTATAAGAATATTTCTCTAACAATATCCTGGGAATTTTAACTTCCATTAAGGTGTTATATGGCATTGTTTTTGTTTGCAGATAAGGGAACTCCCTCTTAATTTGGATTGCCACATTTTCTGCAAGATTGAGTTTTACCAATAGCATTATCACAGTTTTTGTCAGTTTAATGTGTAAGACACACTAGCACCTGTTCTGATTAGTAGCTGCTCACACCACTTAAACCTATTGTTGGATATGTTAAATATCAACCTGGAGAAAGAGAGAGAGTGAGGAAGGGGGATATTTAGAGATTGATTATTTTAAGAAGATGGCTCACGTGATTGTAGAGGTTAGCAAGTGCAAGTACAACATCTGCAAGGTAGGCCATCAGGCTAGAAACCCAGAGAAGCATTACAGTTTGTGTCTGAAGGTAGTCCGCTGGCAGAATTCCCTCTTACTCAGGGTAGGTCTGTCTTTTCCGTAAGTCCTTCAACTGATTATTCGATGAGACTCACCCACATCATGGAGAGCAATCTGCTTTACTGAAAGTCTCCTGATTTATACGTTAATCCCATCCAAAAATAATTTCTTCACAAAACAATTGTGAAGTTTGACCAAACATTTGGGTACTGTGGCCTAGCCAACTGATACATAAAATTAATTATCACTCTCCTAGTACCTCATATGGAAGTATATTGTTGTGAAAAAAATAAGATATAAGATATGTAACTTTTGCTAATATATGAAAAATATAATTTACACATGCAAACTAATTAGAAAAAAAATGTGTCATGGTATAAATCAGTGCTGAAATGTATTTAAGCCATAAGTAAAATAGGAATTAAAGAAGACACTTTTTAATTTATTTCTTTCATTATTTTGGGAAAATTACCCAGAGAGAGAAGACACTGCTTCTTGCTTAAATATATAGAAAACTTGACTACTGAAATTAATTTTAAAGTAAAATTTAATTTCAGTTCACCCTATTGTATGGGTGATGGTGTATTTTTCAAGATTTAACAATTTAGTTTACTTTTCTTATTTTTTTCTCTTTTCTTTTTCCTTTCCCTCCCTCCTACCTGATTCAATAAGTATGTTTTCTTGAGGCTACATGCATACCTTCTTAATCTGATTAATAACCAGCATGCTGACTTGAAAGAAACTGACTCAGCTCTCAAACACCTGGATGCCAGCACTAAGGAGTTGCATGACTAACTCCCCCTTTCCTTTGTTCTGCCTATTCTTGTGTGCCTATAGAACTCTTTGGGTGTTCTAGGAATAGGGGAAAGTGACCTTTGGAACAGTAGTCCTCCAACTTCCCGGAATGCAAGCATTTTGATGAAAACCTACTTTTCTCTCCACCAACCCTTTTCTCTTGATCACTGACTCAAGAATGCAGCTGAATCTGAGTTTGGTAACACTACAATATAAATAATGTTTAATGAATAAGTTCTGAAATTATGGAAAATGAACAAATGAACAAGGCCAAGCATACTATCAAAATAATACTGGTAGGAAACATTCTTGGTGTTCTGTCCTGAATTGCCCAGTTAGTGTGAAGTAAAAACAAGTCCACTCCTCTTCAACACTCAGGAGAAGACAAATAGATATCATTTAAAATGTTGCCCCTGGGAAATAAAATTTATTTAAAAAAAAAGAAATTTTGCCTCTGGGAATTCATGATTTAAATACACACCAACTTACCTACATACCTACCTACTTACATATATAAATAAAAGCACTTTTTCCATCTTCATGCTTCAGTCATCAAGGTTCATATTTGGTTATGAACAAGCAATGAAAATCATATATATATATATATATATATATATATATATATACACATATATATATATATATATGAATGAATTAAAATTGTATTAAATTTTTAATTAATACAAAAACTTTTCACAAATTAAAAATGGAAACAACCAAAATGTTGATCAAGACAGGAATGGCTAAATAAAATAGTGTATTAATAATGGGGAGTACTACTGACAAAAGTTGAAAAATAGTGAGATGGACTAACACAAGATTTCTCCAAGTTATGTGAGGTAACAAAAGAATATACAGGTTGTGTATACACGTTAACATACAATTTATATTAAATGAACATCACATAAAATAATACTATATTTTTTAATATACTATGCCTATTCATGTGTATATTGCATGTGGCCTCTTTCATGCTGCAATGGCAAAATTGAATAGTTGTGACAGAGAGACTGTATGTCTTGCAAATGACCCTGCAATGGACACCCATATGTATTTCTTAGTGCACACGAATGAGTGTTTCTCTGCAGTAGCTATCAGCTTCTAGAAATGATCCTGCCCTATAGTATGGTCTAAATAAATATTTAATGACTACATGAATTATTAGTCCCTAACTTTGATTTATTTTAACTTATCTTTAAAAGAGACAAAGTCTAACCAAGCTTGGTGATGGGAGACTGAGAAGGTACACTTCTAGGCCAATCATTTAAATCAGGTCTACTATTATTAATTATTGTATAAATCTTCTCTTCACATTGGAAAAAAACAACTTGAAATTATATAGTTTTTAAAGTCTTGCTAAAATAAAGGAGTATACAAATTTTAAATATGACATATTTTTAACACTAGGATATGATAGTGCAGTGTATTGCCTAGCAACATAAGCTGTGAAGCCAGGTCCCTGGATTCAGGTCCTGGACCTAGCTAAGTAGCTAAGGAGCATGGACAAGTTTAATTAAAATCTCAGTTTTTCAATTTCATTATCTATAAAATAAGAATAATAAAGGCATTTACCATAGAATTGTCATGAGAATGGAAAGAGATAATACACATAAGGTACTTAGACCAGAATCTAGCATATAGTACATGCTCAGTAATATAATTATGATTGTAATCATGTTAACCATCAATTGTATTGCTTTGAAATGGAGACGGGAAAACTGAAATAATGTTAGATGGCAAAAGATAAGTGAAGTGAGCATATTTTTTGTAAGACTGAATTTTAATCATTCAGATAGAATATCAATAATTTTACTGTTTTAATTGTTATAAAAGAAAGGAATTTTTTATGCTTGCCTCTCAGCACAAGCTATCAGAGCCATCAAATGACATTCTGTTTTAGGAAAGAAAAACTGATGCAATTAATGATCAAAGGAAACAAATGATTCTCTTTCTTCCTCCGTACTTGTCCACAAAATCAGTGGAGAGTGTGACATACACTGGTCATCACTGATTGATGGGATCTTAGCCTGAGGCTTGGAAATATTCACAGTGGAAAAGGAAATAACTTTGATTGTATAGAAAAAGTGCTACTCGACATCATTCTTCTATCAATATAATATTCATAGAAAGAACAGTATATCTCATGAATCATTCTAAAGTTTTCAAACTTACAATTGAGTTTATAATTGTAAAATAAATCATCTAACACTTTCCACTGATGATTGAATTTATCCCAAGTCTTGGTTATGACTTATATTTATGACTTAAATCATCTCAAGCATAAACCCTTGGACACAGTGCAGCTACCTTGGACAACTACGTGTACCTTTTATTTCATCCAGAAATGTTTACAGACGGGTACAATTATGCAGCCTGGCTACCTTTGTTACTCCTGTACTTGTGCCATCTATCTTCTTCCTGCTCATTTATTTATTTATTGTTACTGAAAAAACATTGTCTGCATCGACTGATGCAAAGTTAGGTTTTCTAAAATATCTCTGCTTCATCTTTATTATAGTAAGATTTACTTTCTCTGTTAGAGCTGGGCCTACTATTTAAAGGGTCCATTGGCAAGATTAGATTTGTATTAAAATGTACTTATTTTGAACTGAAATAATGGTCATCTCATCACATTAATGCCCACATGGCTGAACAATAGTGTTTTGGGACATTGTGATTCTGACTAGAAAATCTGCATCTAAACAAATACTTTAAAATTCAGTTTCGCTGAATGGATGTGAACTTCTCGCACAGTGTGTGTGCTACATACTGTGGCAAACATATGTGTTTTAGAAATAGACATGAGTTTTTAAATCCCAAATTAGCATTTAGAAGCAAGTGTTCTATTTTGAATTGTGTATGTCTACGTGCTATGAGAGAAGGAAGAAAGAAGAGCATTAAGACTGGATAAATATTAATAGAGTTAGACTTTGACCTTGCTTTGCAATAATCAAAATACAGAAATTGTGTAGTCTTAGAAAAATTAGAGAAATGTGTAGTAAATAATAAACCTTATCCAAAGAGAGGTCCTTGGTCCTAGACGATGATCTCTAAGTTGTTGGAATGTTATACCTGATGAGAGTGTCTTTTGTTTACCTGAGGTTTGGGGGCTACATCAGATAGTCTAACATTATGATTCAAGGTGAGAGCTAGAGACTGAGGTAAGCTACGTAGGTGGCCAACTATGTTGAAGGAAACCAAAATTTGGCCACCCTGAAGCTGACTTTTGGGGTACTGATTTTAAGCTGTTTATTAAGAAACAAGACACAGAAAGAAACTTCAGCTCTCCCCCTTTTCCTGCCCAAGAGATTCAGACAGAGAAGAATGCTTCAGGAAGGAAATCTTAGAATGCTGCCTTAGCATAAGTTGAATTAAGTGTGGTGAATTAAGAGGACATCAGGAAGGTGTCTGTTAGCGAGATTTCCCCTGTGCCCTATTTTCCTTGAGTCACCTAGCAAGAAATGTCCTGCCATGTATGTTCCCATATTCCTCAAGTACTTGTAAATCATCCATTCTCACTTCTGAAACCGAATACCCTTTTCCCCCTTTCTCCTTTGTCCAAAAATGTCTTATATATGCAATGTTGACTTATTGTCTTTGGAATTTTCATGCCTATGTGAATACTTCAAGCACATGTATTAAAAGTTTTATTTTTCTCCTGTTAATCTGTCTCTGTTAATTTGATTATTAGCCTAGCTGGAAGAACATCAAAAGTGGGAGGGAGAATAATCATTTTTTTTTGGCCCCCAATATATTTAGTAGACCAAACCCAATAAAACTCTGTAATCTAAAGTTCTGGTATACTTGACTGGTTGGCAATAGTCCGTATGCATTGTCACACATAATTGATGGAAATTTAGCATAGTCCATAACCTCACTGAGAGAGGACAATTGGAAGCTTCACATGTCGAAATTTCCTAGGCTCTGCCCCATGCATCTCTTCCACTGGCTTATTTTAGTCTGTACCCTGTCACTGCAGTAAAGCATAATAACGAGTATGACTGCTTTCAGTGATCTCTATGAGTTTGTCTCGCAAATTATAAAAACTGAGGGTAGTCATGGGGACCCCAAGACTTGCAATTGGTATCAGAAGTAAGGGTGGTCTTGGGGACTATTCTCTAATTTTACAGATGTTGTGTGTGTGTGTGTGTGTGTGTGTGTGTGTGTGTGTGTGGTTTTTTGCCTTTCTTCACTGCTTAAAAAATCTTCAGAACAGTACTGAAGTTCAAAAAATAATTTGCTTTTCCATTTCCTACTATTGTGTCCATTGTAGATACAGATATTAATTGATGGTTTGTTGTCTAAGTGCTATTTAGTATGCCTTAATAATCAAATATGAGAAGCAATGCAAGATGGCAAAGTAGATAAACATGGTGCCTGTATCTTTCCATGAGCACATTAAAATTAAAACTAAATTATGGAACAATCAACTTGGAGAATAATCTGAAGTTTAGCTGAACAGAAGTCCTATAACCAAAAACATAAAGAAGAAGCCACGTTGAGATTGATAGGAGGGGCAGAGACATGGAACGGGCCCCAACCCTCCGTGTGGCGGTTGATAATCAGGAGGGATATCTCAGCCATGGAGGCTCCCCCAAAGGACGGAGGGGCCCCAGCCCCACACCAGCCTCCCCAACCCAGAGTAGTAGTGCCAAGAAGAGGAACCCCGACAACATCTGGCTGTGAAAAACAGTGGGAATTCCAACCATCTGGGTGAGACAGCAGGCTATGGGTAACCCAGGCATCCTCTTAAATGGCCTGTGCATAGACTCAGTTCATCGGCACTCACCTTGGGCTCCAATGGAGGGACAGCAACTTGGGGGGGGGGGGTCATTGGAGACATGCGGTGTGTAGCTTCAAGGCAAAAGTTAGATGACAGTAGCCATTTGCCCTGTGTGCGGTCCTCCTCCCTGCAGCCAGCAGGCAGGTGTCATCTTTCCTGTGTTTAGCCCTCCTCTTCCTGCCAACTATGAATCTGACTGGCTTGGTGAGCTCTGCTGTTCTGTGCTGCTGACTCACTGGGACCCCGCAACTCATGCAACACTGGGCACTTTCTCCATGAGCAGCCAGCCCTGCCTGCATTGCACTCATTCTTGGAAAACTATTGGAGTCCAGCAGGCCTCAGGTGGGTGGCGACTGGCCCCGGTCTGCTCTGAGACTTTTGCTGAGTACCTCCAGGCTCAGCACTGGCACCAAAACAGTCCACGTTAACCTGGTGACTACAACTCTTCCCATTCTAGAGACTCCCTGAGACCCTGCCTCACTCAAACTGTGAACTGCACAAGGCTCTATCAGTAGCTGAACCTTAAAGGTTCAGCTCTATCAGCAACTTAACCTTAGGGTAGCTCCACAAAAAGCTAGGATACGCCAAGGCCTGCTGCCCCTATCAAGAGGCCCCAGAACAAACATTCTTTGACTTTGGCTTCAGACAGCAGCAGAGCACTGCTCAATTAGCCCCACAAGTGGCACACACAAAGGGCAGTCTCAACAGGCACCACAGCCCACTGACGTGAATCCCACTTAGTGGGGTAAGCCCCATGCACAGTAGCCCATAAGCTGGGAAGTGGCCAAAACCAACAGCCAATCAGCCTGAGGGTCAAGCCCACCCACTTACATGCCCATAACAATCAAGGTTCAACTATAACAGAGGGACACACACAACCCACAAAAGGGACACTCCTGCAGCACCCAGTGTTGGTGACCAGGGAGACTCTTTCAGGGCCCCATAGGGCACTTATTATATAAGGCCACCTGGCCAACACTGGGATACATCGCAGATCTACCTGACACATAGAAACAAAAAGAGAGGCAGCCAAAATGAAGAAATGAAGAAATACATACCAAATGAAAGAAAGTGAGAAAACTCCAGAAAAAGAAGTAAATGAAATGGAGGCAAGCAACCTACAAGCGACATGGTTCAAAACAATTATTATAAGTATGCTCAAGGAAATTAGGAAGAACTTTAACAAAGAGATAACAAGCATTAAAAAAAAGGACATACAAAACATGAAAAAAAGAACCACTCAGAAGTGAAGAATACACTGAAAAGAAGACTATACTAGAAGGAATAGTAGAGGATCAAGTCAACTATTTGGAAGACAAAGTAGCAGAAAACACCCAATCAAAATAGCAAAAAGAAAAGAGAATCCAAGTAAATGAGGATAGTTTAAGGGGCCTCTGGGACAACATCAAGCTTAAAAACATTCGTATTATAGGGGTACCAGAAGAAGAAGAGAGAAAGCGAGGGATTGAGAACCTATTTGAAGAAATAATGACTGAAAACTTTCCTAACCTAGTGAAGGAAATAGACATACTATTCCAGGAAGCACAGAGAGTCTCAAACAAGATGAACCCAAATAGGCCCACACCAAGAAACATCATAATTAAAATGGCAAAGGTTAAAGACAAAGAGAGAATCCTAAAATCAGCAAGAGGAAGGCAACTAGTAATTTTTAAGGAAGCTCCCATAAGATTGTCAGCTGATTTCTCAACAGAAACTTTGCTGGCCATAATGAATTGGCACAAAATATTCAATGTGATTAAAAAGCAAGGACCTACAACCAAGATTACTCTACCAAGTAAGGTTATCATTTAAAATTAAAGGACACATAAAGAGCTCCCCAGACATCAAAAAGCTTAAGGAGTTCATCACCACCAAACTAGTATAACAAGAAATGTTAGAGGGACTTCTTTAAGATGGAAAAAAAAATCAAATTTTTGAATAATAAAATGGCAATATCCATATCTTTTAACAATTACTTTCAATGTCAGTGTATTAAATGCTCCACTCACAAAACGCAGGAAGGCTGAATGGATAAGAAAAAACAAACAAACAAACAAAAAACTCTTACATATGCTGCCTACAAGAGACTCAATTCAGACTGAAAGACACACACAGACAGAAAGTAAAGGGATGGAAAAACATATTTCATGAAAATGGAAAAAAAAAAATCTGGGGTAGCAATACTTATACCAGACAAAATAGACTTTAAAACAAAGGCTATGAGAAGAGATAATGAAGGACACAGTAATCCCACTTCTGGGTATTTTTCCGAAGAAATCCAAAATGTTACTTCGAGGGGCCATGTGCATCCAGATGTTCATTGCAGCATTGTTTACAATGGCCAAGATGTGGAGGCAACCTGGGTGTTCGTGGATGGAAGAATGGATAAAGAAGAGGAAATATACATATATATATATATATATATATATATATATATATATATATATATATATATATATATATGATAGTGCTCAGCCATGGAAGGGAATGGGTTCTTGCCATCTGTGGTGGCATGGATGTACCTGGAGGGTATTGTTCTGAATGGAGTGTCAAACAGAGAAAGACAGATGCAATGTGATTTCCTTTATATGTGAAATCTAAAAAAACAAAATTTATGAACAAAACAGAAACAAACAGAAACAAACTGATAGATACAGAAAACATCTTGATGGTAGCCAGATGGGAAGGGCGTTGGGGGTATGGATGTAAAGTGGAAGGGGTTAAGAAGTACAAATCAATTGTTACAAAGTGGTCATGGGATGTAAAGTGAAGCATAGGGAATATAGGCAGTAATATGGTAATAACCATGTACAGTCCCAGGTGAGTACTATACTAGTCAGGGGGATCACTTTTTAAATCATGTAAATGTCTAACCACTATGATGTACACCTGAAATTAATATAAAATAATATTGATGTCAACTATAATTAAAAAATTTAAAAAGGGGAGAAGAGATGATAGGGAATAAAAGGTCCAAATTTCCAGGTATAAAACAAATAAGTTATAGGGATGTAATGTGCAGCACAGGGAATATAGTCAATAATATTGTGATAGTGTGGTACGGTGTCACATGGTTGCTGGACTTATCATGTGATCAGTTCTTTAGGTATATAAATGTTGAATAAATGGTGCACACCTGAAACTAATATAAATTGTATGTTAGCTATATTTTTAATAAAAATGTTAAAAATGTATATAATCAAATATAATGGATATTGAAGTTTTTGTTTTGTTCTGTTTTGTTTCCTTTTTCTCTTGTAAAAAGAATTTAAATTTAAAGGCTTGGTTTGAATTATCTGAATTGGAGTTTTAAAATTTCAGTAGTAAATAAGTTTGGAGATCTCTCTTTTTCATAATGGTTTTAGTTTTCTTTTCTTTCTTTTTTTTTTTTTTTAGTTAAAGTTTATTGGGGTGACAATTGTTAGTAAAGTTACATAGATTTCAGGTGTACAATTCTGTGTTACATCATCCATATATCACATTGTGTGTTCACCACCCAGAGTCAGTTCTTTTTCCATCACCATATATTAGATCTCCTTTACCCTCATCTACCACCCCTCTTCACCTTACCCTCTGGTAACCACTAAACTATTGTCTGTGTAATGAGTTTTTTAGTTTTCTTGATTGTTAATTTATCAAAATATCCTTTTCTACATGTTTCTTGCAAAATAAATTATTTAACCTTCTGCATTGACTATTTTCATATTAGCAAGTACTTAGAAACAAAATCCCATTGTTTTCTTACTATAAACCAGATTTTCTTTTCAGAGGCATATAACATGGCTTAAAAATAAAAGCTCCTCATTGTAAAAAGGACTGACTTCATGCTAAGTTGATTTTATTTCTCCACATTAGGCTTTTGGAAACTAAAACAAACACTTCACTGATTTTATGTCATTTTCTCCCAGACAAGAAAACAATGAGCAAATAATGCAAGTAGCCTTCAAAGTTAGTTTTTTCATGAGAAATATCAGTAACAAAACAAGTTTATTCATGTCTTATCAACAAAACCATTTCTAGACTTTTCTTGAATAATTAAGAAATTGAGTACTTTCAAAATTACTTTTATGCGTTAATAAGTATAGTTTTTGATACTGTGGCTTTCTGAATTTTGTATCTTGAATATAGCAGCCACTTTTGCTTCAAATTGTGTGTGTGTGTGTGTGTGTGTGTGTGTGTGTGTGTGTGAATTTCCTGTGGCCACTGTTACAAATTATCACAAATGTGGTGGCTTAAAAACAAACCAAAAAAAACCCCAGAAATTAATTGTTTCATCATTCTGAAGGCCAGGAGTCTGAAATGCTGCACTCCCTCTGGAGGCTCCAGGGGAGAATCCATTTCTCGCCTCTTTCAGCTTCTGGGAGCTGTATCATTCTAATCTCTCCCTGCCTGAGTACATTACCTTCTCCTCTTTGTGTGTAAACTCTCCCTTTGCCTCCCGCAGAAAAAACACATGATTGCATTTGGGGCTCAGCAGATAATCCGGGACAATTTACCTACCTCAGATCCTAAAACTCACCATTATTTCTAAAGATTTTTTTTTCATGTAAGGTAATACAGGTTCCGGAGATTAGGAGCCTGATTTAGTATTTTTAATGGGGCCGGGGGGTGCATTTTCAGCCTACCACAGTGTATATCCTGTAACTCTCTCTGCTCTTTGGAATCTTAAGTCTACATAAACTAACAGCATTAATCATCATTTCTGTGTCTATTAGGTGATAACGTTCTAAATCATGGCTCTGCTTAGTGCTTATTCTATGTTCTAGATGATGAAATATTTCAAATATATACAAAGTAAATAAAATATAAATTTTATTAAGAATGTTTTGAGGACTCAGAGATCTCCATTATTCAATAAAGAAAAAAAAAAAAACCTTTGCTAATATTTTCCCTAAAAGTCCTAAATAACATTTAAATGAAATAATAGCTTTTGAGTCTAAGATATGATCTGATTTTTTCCAAATATTCTTTTATCTCAACAAGTTTTATTTTCCCCTGTCCCTACAGTCACTTTAGAAAAATTAAAATTAATCTAATTTTGGTACTTCAAATTACCTTTCCCAAATTAAATGATTAAATCTAATGCCCCATGGTAAAACCTTAGTTGTATGATAATGTATGATTTCAATAGCATTAATAGAATGTATACATTAATTTATTCTTATATTCCCACTTACAGAAGGACATATACAAAACCCAAACTGTACTAAGAAAAGAGTGCATTTTACATAAGTGAAAGGAGAATTATTTTCTACCATTTAGGATTGGGAATTTTATTGTTTTGAGATCATACTCTTATGGTTGAAAAAGTATGCATTCTTGCTTGTAAAACAAATGAAGTAGGAGACTAGAAATAAAAGATGAGAGCTATACAGTAAAAGTGCAATGAGAAGTGAGAACAATTAAGAGTAAAATGATATGGATTGCTCTTTGTCAATCTACTTCTCTGTATGGTAAACTACAATGCTGGCCAGGTTTTATCACATGAAGATATAGTAAATATTTATAAATCTATAATGATAACTGTCTTGAATACTTACCGTGAAAATGCCTCTCCCCGAGTGGGTTGATGTAGTTGTTGGTGTGCAGTAGAAATTCCTCAGGGACAGGCCATGCCACTTAGGGCTCAACTGAAATACTAAACAGAAAAAGTGACATTGCAATCTTTCTTTGTCAACCACTGTATGAGTTTATTAAGAAATTTTATGTGATGAGTTATGAGGGAAAATACTTGCTTTGGTGGCCATTTTGAATGATTTGCCAAGGAAACTTAATATCTTAATACTAACTTAATATCTAGATACTTCTGTCTGTCAAATATTTTTCTTACATAAAAATAGATCAGGCTAGAATGGAGTTGTTCATAAAAATTCAGGTGAAGCATTAGAAACACGGTCTAAATGTAATTCCAGTGGCAAAAAAGCGAGAGAGAAAAAAGAAATAATTTGAAAAATTTTGGGGAAAAGAGTCATTTATATTCTTCTGTTCCTATATTGTTCTCCAGAATTTTTGCCCTAAAAGATGAATTTAGAAAAGTTACCTACAAATAATTTCCAATTCTAGTATCATAAACGAAGGTTAAGTTCTAAGGAATCTTCTTACCCTAACAGCTATACCCAAGACTATGTACACTTTTTGAAGTTTTGTTCATTTATAAAAAAGTAGGAGAGAACACAAGAGTACTGCTATTATAACAGACTTTTAAATTGAGAGTGAAGACCAATCAAATGAGAAAAGCAAAGATTATTTATTCAGAGCTTGCAAGGGAGTCAGCCAGTATCACTTGTGTTTTGGTACATACTCAAAGCCAAACAAAGCAACGGGAAAGCTTTATAGTGGAAAAAAAAAGAAATGACCTTAGTTATGCTCTGATTGGAGGCTTTGGCACAGAGGCTACAGGTAGACTAACTAGAAGTAGGGCATTCTGTGTGACTGGTTAGGAGTCCACTCCACGTTTGTTTTTCTCTGGTAGGTCCTAATTTGAAAACTTGGACAAAAATTAGGGAAGTGTCAGTTATTAATCAAGTCCTAGCCATTGTTACAGAATTTATTGTTTACCTTCAGGATTGTCACTAGAAATAGCAATCTGGCTTCCTGCAAGTCTAATTTATAACAGCTTGGCTTCCTGGATTATTTACTGTAGACGAGGGATTGATTTCCTGGGGAGGCTGCTACAGGTTATGGGTCAAAGTTCTATTTTTGTATGTAGTCTGGCCATTATTTATTTATTTATTTTGTCACTCAAAACAAGTCATGGCTGGTTCCCTTAGCGAACCAAGGCTGGGCTTAAAGCCCAGGAGATGGACTTTGGTGGTCCCCTACGTTTCTGCAACTGGGAGTCTGGGCCACAGAACCAGGAACCCAGGGCATTAGGGAGCTTGACCAAAGCAGCTGGGGAATGGGGTTTGCCCTAGGGTTGGATTGTTCTTAAGAATTCTGACCTTTGGAGAAAATGGAAGGTGAGAAAGCCAAATATTTCATTCCAAATCCTGAAATGGTCCTACTTTGGGGGTACCCTCAAACTACTAACAGAACAGAAAATAAGAATTCCTATTCTAAATTATTCCTGCAGGACTCCCATAAAATAAGATGAGAAATAAACTCAACAAAACAGACCATCAAACATACTACTATAAGGTCAACCACAGTGACAGGAGTTAATAGAATCTAAAAGTAATAAATTAATCCCTCAGGGACTAGAGAAATTGCAATCATCTGATTAAAAATATAGAATATCTACATATGCAATTTAAAAAAAAAACTGGATTCACTAAAACATAAGCAGATGTCAAGAAACTATCAAAATAAATAGACAGATTAAAAACAAATGATTTATTTCCTGAAATGAAAAGCAAAATTGTGGAATAAGAAACTCACTAGACAAATTTATTCCCAGATTAAACACAGTGGAAAGGAGAATTAGTGAACAGGAAGATGTATGAAAGAGACATGAAGGATACAGTGAGAATGCCTGAATACATCTCAAGACAAGCTAAAGAGAAGTGCACAGAGCTAATGGATAAATTTCTAGATGAATTTCTAGAACTGACTACAAGAATGATTCCATATGCACTAGAAACACAGCATGTATCAGCCATATAAAAAAGATAAATATACATTATATTGATACTTTCTAAAGACAAAGAAATTATCTTAAAGGGAACTAGTGAAGAATACACAAACTATAAAGAAATAGCAATGAAATTGATAGCAGAAAAAAATAAAGGCTGAAATCACTGTTTTATTCTTGATATTCCTCTAATCATTTTGATTATACTTACAGTACTTTCTATATACATAAATAAAACATTATCTCACCCATTAATTATTGGCTTTTTAAATAACATATTTCTCACAGGTAATCACATTATTTTGAACTAGACTTACATTGAATAATATAGACATGGCCTATAAATTAGATTGATATAGTCATTATGTAGTCTAGAATATTCTGTTAAATAGAGTTGATATTATAGAAATTGATTAACTCATACATTCAAAACATATTGATTGAACAAGTATTTGTATGAGGATTTTGCTAGGCATTGGGAATGCACATGTGAAAGCGGTTTTTCTTCCTCACAATTAAAAAAAGTTTATCAAATTTATAGCATATTAAAACACAGAAAATCTACATGGAAATTTTATATTTCCATACATTATCTTGTACATATTTTGTATATCTTAAGTGGCTTTTGAAACTTATACTTTTAAACTATGTACATTAAAAATTATTGTACTGGATATTCTTTCAAGTGCTACTTAGTAGATACTAGATTTTAAAATAAACTACCTTATTTATTAACACCTTTTAACAGAAGTAATCCTATTTTGGGGAAGTTTTGTTCTCTAAGATAACAATTTCAGTTAGTAGGAATGATCTCAAATCAGAATTTTCAGCTTGATTCTTACATTCAAAGTCTAGATATATTTAAAATACTTGACACAGGGAAATTAGTTTTAATCCATTTCACTTTATTTTTCCCAAATACACCCCAACTTCCTTCTTAGATGAAGCGTCTCAAAATGAAATCAAAGTACCCTTAAAATTAAAATTTACAAGACTAAGCTTGATCTGTGGGTATTTGTATCAGAGGTTTGCATTCATAGTTTAAAATAGCTACCATTCACACCAAAAGTATTTACTAAGCACCTAATATGTGAAAGATACTGCGGCAAATGTTTCACATACATTCTCTCAGCAATACTAGTGATGATCCTCTGAAACCAGTATTGACAAAGAGCTCCATTTCACACTTGGTGGGAATGAAGTTGAGGGAAGTTGAAGAACACCCTCTGAATCACAGATCTGTTGGCAGTCAGGATTTGAATTTTACTCTCTGTAACCAACATACATGCTCAAAAGAGCTGCAATGTGGTGTTATCTAGGATGCATTTGTCCGTAGCTCTTTCTAAGTCTTTAGGGGTCAGAGATCTACCACATACAACAACTAGCATTTCAACAATTGGACTGTTTCCAAAAGCACCAAAGCATTATCATTTCTTCTTTTCAATTTATTTCCACATTACAACCAGTATCATTAAGAATATATATATGAGGTATGGCAATTAGGTTCGTGAACATTTTTTTTATATCAGAGGGATTATTCATGATGAATTTGTACCAACTGGACAAACAGTTAACCAAGTTTACTGTTTAGAAGTGCTGAAAAGTCTGCGTGAAAAAGTTAAATGACCTAAACTTTTCACCAACAATTCATGGCTCTTGCATCACCACAATGCACCAGCTCACACGGCATTGTCTGTGAGGGAGTTTTTAGCCAGTAAACAAATAACTGTATTGGAACACCCTCCCTACTCACCTGATCTAGTCCCTGATGACTTCTTCTTTACCCAACAATAAAGGAAATATGGAAAGGAAGACATTTTGATGACATTCAGGACATCAAGGGTAATACGACGACAGCTCTGACGGCCATTCCAGAAAAATAGTTCCAAAATTGCTTTGAAGGGTGGATTAGGCACTGGCGTCGGTGCATAGCTTCCCAAGGGGAGTACTTTGAAGGTGACTGTAGTGATATTCAGCAATGAGGTATGTAGCACTTTTTCTAGGATGGGTTTGCAAACTTAATTGTCCAACCACATGTGCTATTTTTATTGTGGAGAAAATAGTTCAATTTTAAATGCCTTGAGACCAAGAATAGTGTTTATATTCATTCATTTTGCCTTAATAGCTATCACAAGTTTTGCCACATAATAGGTGATAGTAACTCTATTCTTAAATATCTTCAATATACACTAGCTACTGATTCCATGTATGTTGTATACAAGGCTACAGACTGGTAATAGCTCTAAGATACACAATTGTCCATTTAATACTAGTTCTATTATAAGACTAGCTCCATTCAACGGACTGCTTTTAAGTAACTCACTGCAATTTTCAGTTACAGTTGTAAACAGATAAAAACATGTCTGCAAAATGAATTTGTGTAATTTCTTATAAGCATCAGAAGGATTTAAAGCGCCATTCTCTCCTTGTGTTTTTTTGACAATGTCTTCCACTAGCTCTATTTTTCTGGGCAAAGGATCAGAAAATTGAACACTCTAACAAAAAAAAAAAAAAAAAGTGAAGTGGAAGAGGTAAAGGGACATAGCCAAATGATGTATCTCCCTCATATTTGGAAGATTTGAATATTTTTTTTAAATGAACAGATGCCGTTTTTGGTTTTTCTTTGAACTTGAACAAATTTTCTTATTTTCCCTTGGAATTGAATGCTTAGTTCTGTGTAAAGTTTTGAGATTTCAGAACTACAGAGCTGGCAAAGAACATTTTCTGTACTTTCAAACATGCTGATGATTATTGCTCGGGAGAGGAAAATCTCACCTTGCTGCTATTGCCTGTCCTTTTTTGTTTCTTTATCTATACCTTTCCATTCCTTCGAATTGCTTTTTGAAGTGACTTTCTTTATGAAATCACGTTATGCCTTCTTTTGGGATGTGCGTGCATGTTCCTCCCACTGCTCGTCTGTTCTTTATGTTATTCTTTTTATTTGCTCTTTTTTCTCCTCCCGTTCTCCTGGTGTGTTAGTTTCCTCTTGCTGCCACCCAACCATAAAAAAATAGGCAGAATTTTAATTGCTCTTTTCTCACTTTCTCAAGTCTGTTTTACCCAAATGTACAAAGTGTATAAGTTAAATAAAAACACTTTGTCTTCAAAGAATGCAAAAACTTGACTTTATACTTTCTAAGTGGCATTTTTCTCATATTGTAAACACAATTATGCAATATTACAGAATTGACCATTTGGTTTGTAGAGAGGTTAGAATAATGTCTGAAATGAATATTTCATTGGCTCATGTCCTCTGTTTATTTAAACCTTCTGTGTCTGTGGGCAGATGTCCTACATTTCTTCCCATGCCTGTATCGTACACCCCAGTGGCTTCTGTGGAATATTTACTACCTGGTAATTATGTTAGTTAATTTATAATTGTGCTAAGAATAGGCCTTTTTGACCAATTAAGTGTCCTCTACCTTTTTTTTCAGTACCCCAAAGTAATATTTAAGACTTCACACTATTTTATCTCAATTCTTTTGGCAAGACCGAGACTGGTTTAAAGGCAGTTTTTTGTTGTTGTTCTTGTTGAATATAACTGTCAAGCCTTCGAGCACTTTTGAAAAAGAATCATTTTTCGTAAAGAACCAATTTTATTTTGTGGTAATGAATGTATATAATATCAGCAAACAAGACTAAGGGCTATTTGTTCGTGTCAAATTTAGGATCAGGCCATCTTTCTTTGGCTTATGTTCTTTTTTTCTTTTTTTTTTTTTTTTTGGTCCCTCAGTTAAATGTTGAAATTTTTAAATGTAGAAGTAACAGCATCTCTTCAAGAAGTGTATTTTATTGCTTTTGTTTTTTTTTTTTTTTTTTAGAGAAAAGCAAAGGTGTTTTTGATAGAGTTTATATATCTAAAGCTTTGGGTAAATTTTGCGTAAACATGAACAGACTGATAAATTCTGATAATGGGCTAGTGCCTCAATATTTTGATCTGGATATTTTCATTGAAGTTCTATAGTTCTCTTTTATATGACATTAAAAAAACTGATTTTCATTCAAAATAGCAAAGGACAGACCACAATTAAACAATGTTTTCAACATTTCTAGCAATTAGAAACAAATTAATATTTAATGAAGTCAAAGAATCACAGATAATATTGCTCAATAATTTCCAAACCTGTTTTTTTAGCTTATAGTTCTGAAGTTCTCATCTTCCTCTAGAAGCAAAATGAGTTTCATCCACCTCTGTCCTTATAGATAATAGTCAATGAAGTGGCCACAATGCTGACTGCATTAAATTAGAAAAGTGATGCTCTAAAATGAACCCTAGGTTGCACAAACAGAATCCTGAGAAGATATGATTGGATTAGCACAGCCACATGCTGTGTCTGAATTTGCGAATATCCCATGTGTGAATTTGTACCAGATCATTTTGAAAAGAGATTTGGAAAGAACCTGATCTTTCAAGCCAGACAAATTTAAAATTAATTTCCGTATTTGCCACCTAGTAAATGTATAAAAACCAATGATCTTTGATGTTTCTCATTTAATAAAATGTGGATAAAGAGTTATTTAGGAGAACAACATCATCAAAATGACAGGATAAGAGCTTTCTACCATCTTCCTCCACCAGTTTTAACAATCACACATAGACGAGAGTGGCTTTGTGGAAGTCTGGGAGTCCAGTAGAAAAGTTGCAACACATCATTGGAGAAAAGAAAAATTCAAGATTGGAGGCACTGGAGAAGGTAAAAGGAACAGTTTAATTTTACCTGTGACATCCCGCCCCCAGTGCAGCATAGCTCATGCCAAGGTATCTTCTCAGCCCATAATTCTTTCATGGGAAACAGTGAGAGCACATTAGTGTATGTTCAGTTTTGCTAGTTGCGCAGGAAGCTTCCAAAGAGACCCACTTCTTTTTAATTTCATACAAAATACTGAGGTATATTGCACAAATGGGGGTGGTGAGGGGTTGGAAGAACACCAGCCAGGCCTCCTACAGGGCAGCAAGTGGACGTGGACACTCCTAATTGCTTTGTGAACTCCGCCAGTCAGTCTGTTCAGGAGCCACTTGAAACGGCTTGACAATGGATCCCCCCAACTGACCCACAGGCACCTCCCACCTTTGCAGATGGCTAGTGAGCATGCCTAGAAAGCTGACCTGACTCTGTATTTGGGAGAAAGCACACAAACTTGAGTATTCAGCAGCATGGTAGGCTTTCAGCAATGGTCTGGCTTTGCAGGACTAAGATAAGGAACACAATCTCAAGAATCCGCCCCCACCCGCAAAGGGAATAAGAAATATGGAACAGGTGTATCCATAGCAGAGATCTGAGAAAGCTTAGGGATCCCTAACAGAGCTAATAGAAGGTATTTCTTTCTTGAAGCCAGTCAGTAAAGACTGGAGAAGGTAACTGACTCTTCAAAAGCAAAAGACAGCAATGCAAGGGACAAGAAAAATTAAGGAAACATGACACCACCAAAGGAACACGATAATGTTCTAGCAAATGCCATGTCTATTAAACATAGTAACTGTAGTCCTAGCCACAGCAATTAGGCAAGGAAAAAAAAAGTAAAAGGCATCCAACTCAAAAGGAAGTAAATCTATTTCTGTTTGCAGATGATATGTCCTTCTATATAGAAATACTAAAGATTCCACAAAAAACTGTTAAAACAAATAAATGAATTCAGTAGTCATAGGATACACACTAATATATAGAAATCAAGTGTGTTTTTATACACCAACAACAAACTATTTGAAACAAAATAAAACAGTCTCATTTACAATAGCATCAAAAACAATAAAATATGTCAGAATAATTCCAGCCAGGAGGTGAAAGATCTGTACACTATAACTATAAAATATTGATGAAATAAATGGAAGAAGATACAAATAGATGGAAACATACCCCTTGTTATGGATCAGAAAAATTAATATTGTTAAAATATCTGTAGTTCACAAAACTATAAAATCAACGAAATCCCTACCAAAACGCCAATGGCATTTTTCACAAAAATAGAAAACATAATCTTAAAATTCGTGTAGAACCACAAAAGATCCTGAATAGCCAAAGCAATCTTGAGAAAGAAGAAAGCTTGGAACACCCTGATTTCAAACTATATTACAAAGCTACAGTCATCAAAACAACATGGCATTGGACATAAAAACAGACACGTGGTCCAATGAAACAGAGTACAGAACCCAGAAATAAATCCATGTATATAGATACAAACCCATGTTTATGGACAAACATTTGAAAAGCGTGCTAAGAATACTCAATGAGAAATGGATAGTTTCTTTAATAAATAGGGTTGAGAAAACTGGATAATCACTTAAAAAAGAATGAAATTGGACATCTTACACTGCTCACCAAAAGTAACTAGAAATGGATTAAAAACTTAAGTGTATGACCCAAAACTGTAAAACTAGTAGAAGAAAATATATGGAAAAAGGTTCTTGACATTGGTCTTGGCGGTGATTCTTTTTGGATATGACACCAAAATGGAAGCAACAAAGCAAAAATAAACACTTGGTACTACATCAAACTACTAAGCTTCTGCACAGCAAAAGAAACAATCAGCAAAATAAAAAAATGGAAGAAGATTTTCAAAATTGTACATGTCAAATATCCATAATTATTTTTAAGTCACAGACATACGGTAAATTGTCTTCTAGTTGACTACAGTAAAAATAGTTCATACAGCCTCATTAGTGAGCTTTCTGAATATAAGTGTTTGTGAAATTCCAGACTAGTTATACCATATCAATAATTTAAACTAGCTATTAAGCTACTAACCACTAATCATTAGTGAATGTTTAAAAAGCGAGACTCAGTTTATGTTTATATAATGGAGCCATTTAATAAATCAAGCAATCTTCTTTCAATGAAAACCAGTCTTATTCTGAAATTTTCTATTAACTCTCTATTTTTAAAAATTATGACTTTCAGTTCCACAGATGTTTTGAGAGTGTGTTCTTTAGTCCTTAAGAGTTCTTATTGCACCTAAATTGATTTTTAACGCTTCTTCCCATTAATTGTTATACCTCTATAATAGCCATTTGTTCTAGTTCAGCGTGATTTCTATCTACGCTCCCATTGAGGGCTTCTGATCTTTCTATGCTTACTCATTTTCATGAACAAAGTTCTGTCAATATCTAGCAGACCATTTAGAATTCTTCTGGCAGTGGCAGCTCAACAGGCATTGGAAGATAGTGTGGCCTGGTAGAAATCAAATGGACAAGCTGGGACTGTCTTTTGATTGGTTTTGGAGGGGGACAAAGGACAGTTAGGAAACTTGGTTTTCATGTGCAAGTGGGAATGGATTAACCTTAGCTCCAGTGATTCTCAAACTTAAGCACGCATCAGAAACACCTCAGGACTTATTAAAACTCAAATACAGCTTGTTGGGCTCCAACTCCTGACTGCCTGACTCAGTAGGTAGGTGGTAGAGCCCCAGATTTACATTTCTGACAAGTCCCCAGGGAAGGTTGATGCTGCAGGTCAAGAAGCACACATTAAGAAATCTTGCCTCAGCTCTGCCCTGCAACTTATCTTTGACGCCCACTGAGAGAATGGTTGTCATTAGACTAAAAACTGCATGCACCATGCAGTGACCAGAATCTCTTTTCCACCAAACTCTACTCAGGCACCTCTGAACTCTTTGAAAACTAGGGTGCGACTTCTGTACTTCTGTGGTCCTCGCTGCAATGTTCCGTTTTAACAAGAATCCCTCAGAGTCGGGTTAGCCAGAATCTCCTTGTCTGATGACCCTGAACACCCATTCTCCACCATCCCTGAGGTGATGTCCGATGTCCCTGGCCTGCCTTCAGCAAGAACACTGTTAGGTCTGTTTACTTAGAATCCCCGCTCACCTCTGATGTTTCCTCTTAGTAACTTTGCATCCACTGCCCCCAACCTGTTCCAACTATACAATTACCACTTTTCCTTGTGTTCAGAGTTGAACCCAGTCTCTGTGCCCCACTTCAAGATTCCATGGTACTGATCCCTGCAACTATCACAATAGTCTTGCCTTGAATAAAGCCTTACTGTCTTTAAAAATTTTCATTGGATGATGTTTTTCATTAACAGTTTGATTTTTTTTTTCTTTTAACAGTGGCCAAAGTCTGTTCTTCTCTCTAAAGATAAATCTCTTCTACCAGTTGATTTACTCCCCAGTATATACAGTCTTGGAAGTATGTAACTGATGATATTTGTCTCATAAATCACTTGCCGAACAACCAGATTTTAATCTGTGACAAGCACCACACTTTATAACTGAACTTTCTTCAACAGTTCTCAAAATAACAGCTTTATTCAGCTCTCAAACAGCTTCCAAAAGTTGGCTCCAACATGGTTGTTTGGTTTCCTGAGGAATCCCAGCAGGAAATCATCATAAAGAATCAGAAATATTTGTTCAGATTGCTCAGACTTTCCTTTTCTCAGAATCAAGCTCTATGTGTTTTCTATCATGACATACAAATTCTTCTTAAGAACTCCTTCTTCCTTCTTCCTTTAGTGGTTTCAACTGGTGCAATTTAGCCTATCCAAAGACATTTAACAAATTATGAGGACATTTTGGGAACGGTTACTGGAATCTAGAAGTTAGAGGCTGAGGATGCTACCTAATATCCTACAATACACAGAACAGTTCCCACAACAAATTATCCCATTTCAAGATGTCAATAGAGTTGAGCTTAAAAAACCCTCGTTCCAAGGGCAAACTATAGTCTATGGGCCAAATCTAGTTCTACAACTGGTTTTGTAATAAACATTTTATTGGAACATAGCCATTCTCATTTTTCTATGTATTGTCTACGTCTGCTTTTGAGCTATGATGGCAGAGTTGAGACATTGTGACAGAGACATATGATACACAGCCTAAAATGTTTACTATCTTGTCCTTTTACAAAAAAAAAAAAATATGTTAAGTGAAAGTGGTCCCTGAACCAACATAATCATCTTTATCATCATCACTTGGGAACTTGTTAGAAATGTAAATTCTGGACACCAAACCTAGATCGACTGATTTGGAATTTTTGGCAGTGGAACCCCACAGTCTGTATTTTAACAAATCCTCCAAATGCTTTTAACTTAGGCCAAACCTTGAGATTACTGCTGTAGAGTATTAAATTCTATGAAATATTATCCAGATTAGCCTATTGTTTATAATATGGTAATTGCTTCGTTTCTTATTAGTACACTGAAGCATTCAATAAATGTATATTGTTAGTAGATTCTGCAATGAGGTAGGTCTGAGACTAATAAGATCTACAATTCATTATTCTGAACTCCAAGTCTGTGCTGCTTTATAATAGATGGAAATCCCCAAGCCATCTATGGATCTCATAACTACTTTTCTTATTACAATACAGATCAGAGTGTCCTTCCAAGGCCTGAATGAATTAGATCTCCATTGATATGATCTGGGCTACTGTTCTTCTGAAAAGCATTCCAAATGATTTGGCATCAACCAGAACAAGAAAGAACACAATTCAACAAGACATTTTGATTTCTAGGGTCAAAAGAGAGAAAAGTAGAAGACAAAACTTTGTTTATTTGTTTTTTAAAAAAACATAGGAATCTGCAGTTAATCAACTAATACATGGAGAACTCTGATGAGTTTACAAAGAATAAGCATTCTACAAAATATCATTGTATCACTAGAGATAAAACCTCACTAACTTTGGCTAACACAATGAGAACATTCAAGGTGTGCCTTAAGTCGTACTCCAACGTGGATGACCCAGCACTGGTATCAATGTTGTCAAGGATCCAGGCTCATTCAGCTCTCTTTTAGTCCCCAGTATGATGGCTTACTCTCCATCTCCATCTGAAGCCAATATGGCTGCTACAGCTTGAAGAACCAATGTCTTCCTCACAAGACAGCAGTATCAAAATGAGAAGCAAAGGATTGCTGGGAAAAGGTCCTTTATTCCCATACCCCGCTCGTCACAGAGCAGAAGTTCTCTGAAGATGTCCCGTTATGTCCTATTGACTGAAATCAAGTTCTATGCCCACACTTAGAGCAGTATTTGACAAAATAGTGATGAGAAAGTCATGACTGCATTAAAATATGATTTATCCCTTTAGACTGAGTACATTAGCACCCAAATCAAGTCAAACAACAGCTCTGAGGCAAGCAGGTAACCATTGGTGTCTACCATGAACACAGATAAGCTGTTGAAGGTAACTTATTGTTGCATGAATACAAATGTCTTTTAGAGTGCTATAGTTCTTAAGGTCACCCACATGAACACAATTACCAGAAGATTTCTCTCAGAGACAGAACCATGAGCCAGACAATATTTTGTATGTGTTTTAAGTCCTTTGGCTCAAGATCTGCACCTTCAGCTCCCTTGTTTTATTCCAAAACTTGTAAATCTCATCCTTTAGTTCAAAAGGGCTATCTTCAGATGTTTAATTTATAAGAAAACCAGCTTAAGAAAGTTAGGCATTTTCTTTAACGTCAGTACACATATTTTATTACATGCAGATTTCAGGACTTCCTTAAATATCTCTGAGTTCTATGAGAGTGTTTTCAAACCTCATTTATTCAAGAATATGAAAGTTTCATGCTTGGGGACAAGTAATTTTTTGATATTGGGCTCTCCTAACTTTTATTAATAATTTTATCCTTTGATTATTTTAAAACTGATAGTCCATATCAAAAATCCTGAAGTTATGTTAATTAATTTCACTTTACATCCTGTGAAAACCTAGATTTCAGTTTTTTTCTGGAAGAACCCAAATTTCAATTTTTTTTCCTAACATGAAGACGAGTTGCAGTAAATGACACAGGCTTTGTTTTTTATGACCAGTGTGGCATATCTGTGAGAAAGATGACATGCAATGAAGATGCAATGAAAATGATTTATAAAAATAGAAAATGGCTTCTCCTTTCTACAGAGCTACTTAGAGACATACTGGTTACAAATATACATAGGTTTTGTTCATTTATTAATCATAGAAGTTTTCATTTATGAAATGTTAATCATTAAGACATAAAACACTTAACAATGTTTGCCTTTTTAAAAATATTTTAATACATTCCTCTTAAAAAAAAAAAAAAAGCAACCTACAAAAGGCTACCTTTGTGACCAAGAAACAATTTGCTCCTTTCTCATTGAAGGATCAAATTCATAATTTAATTCCCCCAGGAACTCACCATGGGTGATAAGAGATTTATAGTGATTTGACACAGTGCCTTAGCCATGTGGTTGCCGATTGTATTTCATGTTTGTGAGTGTTTCTACTCTATAAATCGGTAAGCATTAGAACTCTGTGAATAACTTTACAGCAGCTGATAACTATCCTTATCTTTCTAACTTGGTTTACATGTCGAAGGCTTTATAAACTTGGAAAAATATAAAGCGTTAATGTGTCATTTGCTATTTACGAACTGGCTAAGAATCTTGAGATCACTGTTTTTCATACTTTATTTATAGGATTTCCTATTCCCTGCTTCCCTAATGACAAGAATTAATGAGTATGAACAAGTAATCAAACATTATCTGTGCTACAGTATGAAGCAGAACATAGTTTCTGCTGCCATAAATTTTCCTGTCCATATGGTAAAGGTACAATATTGGCACTGAAGCTTGCAAGTCCATCTGGACAAAACCTAATTTTACTGGATGAGGCAAATCTTTCTAAATCAAGCCATCTGTTTACATGCTTTAAAAAAATCCTATCAATAAAATAAGGCAATATGTGCATGTGAAAAGAGAGATCAGAGTTAGCTTGACATTTATTTCGGGCAATAGAGCCAATTATGATCATATATCGATTACTGTCGGATGTATTCGTTTTTGGTACTTTGAACCGAAGATTGTTTCCTGTGACCTGTAAAGAATAGCCAATGCATGTATTCGTCATTAATATCCAAAGCTCATAAGGCCAGAAGGGATCCCCAGTTTTCTCAGTACAACCAGTTACTCTCTCCTCTTGGCCATTGAAAAACTCTACTTGTTGTTTTTATCACTGCATTTTATAAAAATATTCAGAAAAATTTAACAGAGTATGTGGTAAACAAGAAAATATAAGGAAAGGATACGAATCAATTACTTTGGGGAAACGTGTTCCTGCCTGCTATAAAGTAGCTTTAATATATTGTTGTGTTAGACCGAATTCTGAGATGGCTTTCATGACTTCACCCCATGTGTTAATCCTGTATTTATGTTACCTTACATGGCAATAGTGATTTTGCTTATATAATTAAGGTTAACTGATCAATTGACTTTAAAGCAGGGACATAATCTGGATGGGCCTAACCTAATCATATGAGCCCTTAAAAACAGAGGGTTTTCTTCAGCTAGTAGCACAAAAGGAAGTCAGAGAGATGTGCTCAGGTGAGCCTGAAAGAAAGCAAATTTGTGGGTTTTGAATTTCATATGGTGCTGCATGACAAGGAAATGTAGGTGGAATCTCGGAGATGACAGTTTTATCTGGCCAACAGTTAGTAGAAAAATAGGGACCTCAGTTGTCCAATTGTAGGATTGAAATTCCGTCAGCACCGTAAAATAGCCACAAACTTTTGAAACACTTTGTCCTTCTCCTCTCAGTACTGATGGAGAGTTGCAGGATACGCATGCTGAATCCTCTAAAGGTGGCCTGACTTCATGCAGAACAACACATTTTTTTCTGTTGTTTATATGTTTGGTGGGTAGAGATAACTATACTCTAAGAAGAGTTCATTGCTCTAGAATAGTAATGATGATGTACTAGGCATACATTATGTATGCAGTTTACTGTCCCAGTGACATTAGTGGGGTAAATACGAATTGATTATTGGCAGTTGGACATCTGGACTATTTCAAAGTTTAGTTAGTTCTATCTAGAAATATTTGACAAATATAACTAGCACATAAGTTTTAAGTGGTACTTTTTTTTCATTTTGTTGTGTTGTCTTTTAAATTAGACTTATCTCAGTGGGGTATACCTATGCAATTATTTTATTTTTTCTTGTCACTACCTTAAATCACACTGCATTGAATTGCTATTTTCTATCATCTTACTAAATAACATTTTTTTGTAATTTTTTGATCCATTCAGTTTACTATTCCAAGCTTAAACTATTTGTATTCTATCTACTTTCTGCCCTCTTGGAAGTCTTGAGCTTATCCTGACTGGATACAGGAAGAGGTAATGATCCTGGTTCTTAGATACCTGCTTCATCCTTTCTGCTGAAAGCCTACATACTTTTCTGGGTTACAGTGAGGCAGAGATGGGAGGGGTGGTGAGGAAAGGACAAAGAGCTCTATACTTGGCTGGTCTTAAATTCCTCTCTCAGTTGACAACTTCTGTCTGGGTGTCTCTGCTGGGGTCCTATAAGCATTTTCATTTTTATAGATTTCCATGAGGGTATTCCAGTCCCAGCTCTATCTTTTCACATTTGTCAGTTCTGGCAAATACAGTATAAGTCCAGAAAATCATGTTATTGGGATCCTCTAAACCACAGGCAGCACTAACCAGTCAACTTCTCTAAGGGTCTTAATTTTCCATGGAAATCTCAAATATCCTTGATATAATAAACCTACGGGAAGCCATTACACACCTCTTCCCTTCTACATCATGTCATGTCTGTTCAGTGCCTTTCTCCTAATGCATTTTGGCACCAGAGTTGATTAGCAGGGATATGACCAAAGAAGCGTTCCAACAGTTATACTTTCACACCTAATCTCTTTGAAGAAATGATGTTTTACATTTCCTACTACATGTGGGCCTTATACTTCACCAATATTGTTTGAGAAGACTTTTTAGAGCAGAAGTTAGCTATCTGTGACCTATTGTTCAGAGTTGGTTTGAAGGCAAATTTGTAGTGGCAGGTGGGTTAGTTGTGAAATGTAGTTTCCTCCAGGCTGACCAGGTGCCAAGGTCTACAAGGGATGGCTCCTTTGTGTCCTCAACTTTCCTTTACACACAAGTTAAGATAAATAGTTCAGCTATTAGCAAAATTGCTCAAGGTGAAGAATCTTTTCTGAAGAATCTTTTTACTCCTTTATCACCTTTAATGAAACTGACCTTTCCCAATTCAACACTGTGTTGACTTTCACCACTTTTCCTCTTCCAAAAGTGGAACAAATCCGATATGATGGTAGTTATTCTCAGAATGCACATTTATTTAAATATTAAAATTCTCCGATGTGTTTACCTTTTTAGAGACTTTATTTTCTAACTATGAAGTGAAAGTCTTTTTTGATATATAAAGTTTAGATAATAGTAAACAGGTAGGTATAAGCCTAGAATATACTTATTCCTGGTTCTGATGTCGATTTAGGGAGGAAGATGAGAAGAAACAGGTCATCTATTTCTCCTTTTTTTAAAAATACTCTTCCCAGTTCATCTACCTTATCAAAGACCTCTCCTGGGCCCTTCACATTCCACCACAAAATACAGTGGTGCTTCAACAATAACTAATCTCTTAGAGTTTCCAGTTCTTACCCCCAAGTTCTAGTCTAAGGGAAAAACCAGAATACTCACAGTATTCCAGTAAGAACTGAGGAGGCCTGGCAGAAACTATGAAATTGGAAAAGGTGAACTCTCAGCCTGGAATGTGGCAAAAAAAACATCTGGATTTCAGAGAACCCCCTGCATTGAGGAATTCAATCTAGAATAAGTGTGAGTGTTCATGTGTCTATGAAATGAGTATTTTGATTAAGATTAATTTTACTTAATTTATACAAAGTTACCACACAAACTGATAGTGTACATTTCAAAACCAATAAATTAAGAAAAAAATTATATTTATGAAACAGTGTGAAATACTATTTATATCTAATTATCACAGTGTACAAGTTATTATGTACATAACTAAATGCATGTCAATTTATTTCACATGAATAATCCCTCTGATATCAAAAAAGGTTAGCAACATCGTTGCAACAAGTTCGCGAACTTAATTGTCATACCTTCTACGTGACTTTTAATACTTCCTATCATGGATCCAGAAAATTTTTAAAATATGTAAATTTTAGGTGATATGCTTAAATATAATGGCAATATACTATTTATATGTCAATTTATTACAACTATTGCTAAAATGTTATTTTAGCTAAAATATTATTTTAGCAATAACAGTGGTTGTCAATATGTATTATTGACTATAGTATAGTAAAAAGAGGGGAATTGAGGAGCACAGTTGGAAGTTGTTGTTTTTTAAAATAAAATAATGATTTTGGACTAGTCACATATCCAATTTTAATGTCAAGTATGTATTCTGCAAAATAGAAATAATTATGCCAACCTATGTTGGGAGGATTAAATTAAATTGAATAATATAAATTATGGCAATTAAGAATGCTTGAAACACAGAAAGATACCAATAAACATATTTATATCAGAATATCACTATATCTATAGTAAGTACTATTAGCTTTATTTGTTAGACTCCAGTTTTATTAAAGTTTAATAATTGAAAATATACACAATGTTTCTTAAAATAAACACCTAGCCTCATTCTTTATGATGGTAGAATAGAAATTATTTTAAAGGCTAATTTGTAGTTTGGGGTGGAATCCTTAAACAGGACAACAACAAGAACAAAATTTATTTGCTCTATTGAAGGGGCTTAAATTAGGTCCAGTTTATGCAAACAGTAACATATCTATTTCACAATCAGTTCTGCAGCTTTAGAGAACAACCTTTCTTCCTCTGCTACTTTTACATGAAAGGACCCAGCATGAAGCAACCTTCCTGCCTGAAGCCTGGCCTAATGCATTCTAGGTCATAAAAGCACAGGGGGTCGCTGTGATATACATATATCTCCAATACAAACAACAATCTTGGATCTGACAGGTATTTTCCATTGCTCCTGTGGCCTGTAGAAATGGTATGACTCACTCCAAAGTGAAGGTCATTATACCATATATATTAAATCATTCTGACACAAAATTAGTTTTCCAAATTTAATTATCTAAATATGTTTTGATCTTCTATATAGTGAATACTTGTGAATATAGATGATTTACATGAAACACATGGCAAAACCCCTACATTTAAGGGGCACAAAACAAAATATGACTAGAAATTGATACGTATTTTAATCAAATGGATTAGGCGATCAATGTTCTAGGCCATCAGAGAAAATAGAGATTAATGTTGATTCCAATAACCTCAGAAAGCCCTACTGGAATAGGGTTGATTAGAGCTGGATCTTGAAGAATGCCTATGATTTAGATATGTAATGAAGACTGAGAAGGTAATTTGAAAGGAGAGTCTGAGTGTTGTGAGAGACCATTGTGTTGAAGGTGAGTTCTGGGTTCTGTTATGAGTTATGGGTTCCATTTCATGCAGAGACTTTATGTTGGGTTGTTGGGTAGGAATGATGATTGACTGAACTGGAGTGAAAGACTTAGATACAGTCAGGGATTCGAAAATATAACTTTATAGGCAGTAAGAACGAATTATAGGATTTTGAAATATAAAATCAATTGATGAAAGCAATATTTTGGATGTTATTCTAATGACATAGTTTGGAGGAGTAGGATACTAGAGGCAAAAACCTGGGAAGTCATTGTAATATTCTAGATGTAACGTGACAGAATATAAATTGGAGTACAAAATTGAAAGTTGCATTAAAAAGAAAATAATGATTGAGATAGATAAAGAAGGATATATACATTAAATAAATGAAATAATAAAGAACTAAGGTAGAGAAAGTTGGAATGTTTTGGTTAGATGAGAGATTAAAGATGAGAATACAGATCTCTTGGCTTCCAGCACTGGATTATTTCCATTAAATAGTAAAATATCCTATGATAATATCATGGTGCCAGGAGAAACTCAAATTCTATATACAGTTGACCTTTGAACAACATGGGATTGAACTGCATGTGTCCATTTATATGCAGATATTTTTCAATAAATATGTACAGTACTGTAAATATATTTTCTCTTCTTTATGATTTTCTTTATAACATGTTCTTTCCTCTAGTTTATAGTAAGAATATAGTATATAACACATGTTACATACAAAATAAGGGTTAATCGACTGTTTATGATATCGGTAAGTCTCCTGGTCAACAGTAGTTAAGGTTTTGAGGAGTCAAATGTCACATGTGTATTGTTGATCATGGGGAGAGGGGGTCGGCACCCCTAACCCCCAAATTGTTCAAGGGTCAACTGTCTTTGTAATTTGTTGTCATTAATACAACTCCTCTTTCCTTCACTCAACCTGTTGTTCTTTTTTCCTTTGAAAATGTTAGGAAAGCTTTACGAATGTGCTACTGAGTCACGGATAGTGCAGGTGATAAATGGAATATTTTAGCTATCTCAAATCCTAATATATTTCCTTCATAGGGTTGTTGTATCGATGATATATAAATTATCTAGTATACCACCTGGCATACTCCCCATAATAGTAGCACATATTGTTATTGTGAAGTATTGAGATTCAAATATTTATATCTGTAAAAATGTAGTACTAAATAAAGCCTGTCAGTTTCCATCAAAACATTCATTATATTATGCTTTCTATCACTTTTTTTAACATACTCTTGCTCTTCTCTCTTCCTGAAACATCCTTTTCAATTGACTCATTCAGTCCCCTCTACCTGCTATCTCTCGCTTGTCCCTCAAGACTCAGTCAAGCTTTGCTTCCTTTGCAGAAATTTTTCTGACCCCATTAGAACGGGTTAGGGTCCCATTTTCCCATAGTATCCTATAATCTTCTTTTTATAACACATATACTTATATGCTTTTATGGACTACATGCTCCGAATTCCATAAGGACCAGGATTGCATATATGTCTTTTCCACCACCGTATTGCAAACACCTAGCATAGCACCTGTCCCCACAGGTATGAAATAAGTATTTGTTGAATGAGTAATGTGCTAAAGGAATTAAAACGCAGTCTTGCTATTTGGCTTTCAGCATACTCTAGCTGATCTTTGGTTATTAGGGCATTCTTCCTAACTGATCACAAGGCATGTCTCCACTGTGTCCCAGCAGAGTTAGTGGTTTTGTATTTTGTGCCCCACAGCACCTTGCCCTAATAATAACCATGCCCCAATTCTTCCCCATAGCTGGGCTTATAACCCTTAAAAGGTTCCCCTTGTTCAGAAATGCTAGTCTTATCTCCTCTGGAGATGTTTATTTGCAGTATAAAGGTTAGGAATCCAGGGACCTTCCTCTTCGTCAAATATAACTTGTTTACATTAGGGAGATAGGTTCCTTTCTCTCTCCCAGGAACTGGACATCCAGTATATAATCTCCCAAATTCTTAATTTCAGTGCTTCTCTCCCATAGTGTAAAAAACACCCCTTTGGTAACATACAGGACTATCCACCTGACTATCACCACATCATCCCAGAAGGGGGAAGAATTAGGGCATGGTTATTATTATAAATATTTAAGTAATAATAAATCTCTCTCTGGTTCAAAAATCTCATGCTTGCTTGCAGGATAATATGTATAAAGAAATAATGATATTAAAAAGTTGTCGTGCGGGGCGGCCTGCAAGGACTTTGCTCCCATTCCCCACATAAGAATGCAGGATATGGTGAGGACAAAAAGGAACACCCATGGAGCCATAGGTAGGAGAGTCATACCATTATAGTCTTGCTGGCAGCTTGGTTGGAGACACAGGAAGCAGGAGCCACACTGTCTGCAACCTGCTGTCCACTTCTCTGCAACCTGCAACCCGCAATCCACCGTGCTAACGACAATCCATGCTTGCCAGCCACCATCTTCTTGCTAGCTCCAATTTTCTGCTAGCGTAGCCACAGCAGTTATATTAGTGGCCAATGGCTCACTGGTTACAGCTGACGGCCAACTAGCCACAGCTGATGGCCAGCCAATCACAGTTGATGGCCATTTACTACCTGAGCCAGCACCTTTCCATGTGAGGCCGAGAGCCTGGAAACTGCACTCCTGGCTCTGTCCCCACAAAAATATCAATCATTTATTTGAACTAGATTTTGTGACATTGAAGATATATATAGAAAATCGACTAAAGCAATAGAAGACATTGATGCGGTCATGGCAATGGCTTTCAGGTCCTTTCCTCAGGGAAGATTTACTTGTCTATTTCTTTTTTGGGGCCAGCAATGAGAGCACTGGGCCTGTAGATAAAGAAGGAAGGAGCCCAGGCAGGAAGGTGAAGGAGGGTGGAAGGACACAGAAAGGAAGCTTGGGGAAACTTGGCTCACACCATGGGGATGAAGGTGATATGATCAAGAGCGTCACGATGGTAGGGAAGCGGTCCATGGCGTGGAGAGAGCCCAGGTCAGGAGAAGAGGGTTTAGATCACCACAGAGCCGCTTGGAGATGAGGACGAGCTATTCATCTCTCAGAATCAACTTCCTCATCTGGAATATGAGGGGCTCGGTTGGAATAGATGGTTTAACAGTGATTTTCCAATGCTTGGCCACAGAGCAACTGCACCAGAATCACTTCTAAAATAGGGCTTCCTGGTCTCTGTTCTGAAATTTTGATTCTTAAAAATCTTTCTTTTTACTCAGCACCCCAGGTGATTGTGGTGTGAGGCCAAGATTTGGAGGTACTACTGCTGGTAATATGAGCATTTCAAGGTTGCCCAACTCTTCCTCTGGCTCTTTTTAGGCAAAATAATGAACATTTCTTTTTTCTCTGACCAATATGCAGCATTGGTTATAGTGTTTTCATGATGCATGGTACTTCTCTGAAATAAGTTTGTTTCCCCACAGTCCCTATTAATTAATGTTCCTAGTGCAATTGCTGAGAGTTTAAGTAGTTGGAGCAGCTCAAAAAAACAAAAACAAAAACAAAATAACCCAGAAGATTCTTTATTTGATGAAAAGTTTTCATAGCACTCTTTATGGGGGTGAATGATGGATGTCAGACCCAGAGATCTGGTAAAATTCCTGTATCAAGCATGATTTCTGCTTAAATTCTTTAAGCAAAGAGTTTTTTTTACCTTTTGTCTACCACTGACCTTTTTCTCAAATTCTGTACCTTAAAAGACACATGAGAAAATGTAATGTAGCAGAAGTTTTCTGAAGATGTACCAAGGTTTGCCAGTAAAAGAAATGTGTTGGAATACTCAGGAACTGTAATAAATTCCAGGAGAGTCTGAAAAATAAGCAGCTGCTTATAGACCAGGGGCTGGAAAAACATGACCTTCAAGCTAAATTTGGGCCATGGCATATTTTTATAAATATAGTTTTGTTTGGAACACAGCCACACCAACGTGTATACATATTGCCTATGAATGCTTCATATTACAACAGCAGAGTTGAGTTTTAACAATGGAGCAGTAGTAACCACGTGGACCACAAAGCCTAAATTATGTACTATCTGAACCTTTACAGAAAAAGTTGGCCAACTCCTGCTGTAGACTTTATTTTACCTCTAACGTATTTTTGTTTCACAGGAAATCTGTGGACAACACATGTATGTCCACAGTTGCTATCAGAACTATTTGCCCTTTCTCAGCCTAGTAGCAGAGGGAGTAAGACTGAAGTGCAGGTGAGAGAAGATGCCGTTGGTAAAAATGCCTAGATTACCTGGATTACAAATAATAATCGTGTGCTAAATGGGATATTTAATGAACAAAGTTACTGATAAAAATGGATGAGTTGCAATGAAAACTCTGCGTTCTTAGATTTGCAACTATAAGAATTATCCAAAAAGGCAATTAATCGTAACTTCTTTACAAGAATCAGAAGTGTTCAAATATCTGTTGGGTGATGGTCTCACGAAGTAAACAAAGAGACAAACATCCTGACAAGCTGGTAAATTGTTTATAACAAAATTCCAAATGATCTAGAAACCAATACAGGTCCTAAATCAATAACAAGTGTGTGTTTTTGTTGTAGTTTTTCATTCCCCAGTAGAATAGAGATGGTGATTTATTTGGTAAAGCCAGAATCATCCTGTTTATTTTCTGATAAGATTTGCTACTGATTTTGTGGGAGATGTTTTGAGAGAAAATCTTGTTAACTTTTTGGTAAACAATTTTTATTAATCTGTACACTTCGAAATTTCTGGAAATGCTGTTTCACTCATCCTGAGTTTCAAAAAAACACAAATTATCTCTCTCTCCCTGATGCTGGTTCCTAACAATCAATCCATGGGCACGTTTAGCATTGAAAATCAATCCTACTTCATTCAGTTTTCATCGTATTAGCACAAATGAGGGGCAAAGAGTGTCCCACCTGCTTCGAGATTGTAGATTATGATGTAGAAGGTACTGATATAATCAAGTTAAATTAACTACCTCGTGAATTAACTTTCTCATGAGCTGTGGACTTGAACTTGGCAGTGCTGGATTTATCTTGGGTGAGTGCACAGATAAGCTCAGGCAGGTGAGCACGAACAGAAAAACATTGAGTAAAAGAAACAGAATTGACTACGCCAAAATAGTAGGCAAATGATAATATTTCTGGAAATTAATTAACGGTAATAGAGTAATGGGATGCTTTTACCATGAAATATTGTGCAAAGAAAGGCCCCTGCTTGTCCCTCTCACAGTCTGTGGGCCCAGTTGTGTGAGGCCTGCAGCTGCTGTCTACCCAACCTCGGGCGTTGCTCCTAGGCAGCTGCCACAATTAGTAGTTTCAATCTGCAAGACCCAGGCAAGGTGTCGGACCTCGGGGACTCCTCAGCCTCATCAGCATTTACTGAAAAGTCTTTATAGGAGCCAAAGCACAACTCCAGTTTAGAATACCATTGTGGGTGGGGGACTTGTTGCTGGTTTCTGATGAGCCCTTTTCTCATTTGTCCCTCTTGGCTTTTATGTGATGTCTTGCCAGTCTGAGACCCCCACTGTGTGCCTTTCTCTGCTCTATTTATTGTACCATTGTTAACATTGTCCATCTCCTCATCTATGACCTCCTCACTGTCTGAACTTCTCAGTAAGTGGGTGCCTTGCAGAAAAATAAACAAACTCCAATGCTCAAAAGAATTCTAATTCTATTATCATTGTTCTTCAGGGTCTCTGTTATGTATACTAGATGCAACACTCAAGTCATTGAAAAACTATGCTGCCTAACTACTGGGAGGAAGTAGTGAAAGCAGCTGGCCTGTGATGCATCCACTTTCTGATTAGGGGAACCAAGGAAGAAAAGATAACCGGAGAAAATATACATGTCATGTTAATCCCCAAGTAAATAAACTAATATTTCCCAGGAAGAAGAAACAACATTGCTAATACACCTAGCAATATTTCCCTGGTTAAGGATTACCTCTAGGAAACAGAACTCAAATCTGTGTGGCTTAGCTTCCTGGAAAATTTGATAATTCAGAGATCCCCCATTGCATGAGATGCTTTTAGGAATATTTCCTAGAGACACCTTTCTGGAACCAAGGACGATGTTTAATGAGGGGAAATTTTAGGAAGAAAACTTCTACATCCTTTTGCTTCCTCTGAGCCTTTGTTTGCCTGTAGCCTTGATATTATTTAGTAGAACTTGATAGTCGGCATCTCTAAACTGTTGGATTTGACAATTTAGACCTGAGCTCAGAATTTTGGTCCTGTGTGACACTGCCTAGATTTTAATCCCTGTTCTCCCAATTATTAGCTGTGTGAGCTGTCAGCACATTATATAATTCCAATCCTTCAATCACTTATTTTCCTTGCCCTTAAGATGGTAATTATGAAAAGTTTCTATTTTGAATTAATTGATGTAAACATAAAATAGCTTCATCATTAAGACCCAGTTCAAGAAGTTCAGACTAGTATTACCTAACATGATTTCTTCAAACATTATGTGTCAGACACTTAAGACATTATGTGTCTTAAGCACCTTATACGAATTATTTCTCCTGTAATAACTTTAAAGTAGAAAGCAGTACTTATACACATATAGAAAAAGGGGCTAAGACTAAAGTTTTCCCCATGTACTACCAAGCCATGTATTTAATCTGAAATAAAATATATTGCATATAATTTCCTTCTTCCAAATTAATCTCAAGTGCTTTACTACTCAAAATATCGTCTACATAATCTGTTTCTCCTGAGGCCCACCAGAGACCAATTGTATCAAATTATGCACTTTAACAAGATTTCTAGGTAATGTTTTTATGTATATATTTTAAATACTAGAGAAACCACTACAAATATTTTAAAAGAGGAATTAATAATGATTCCATGGTGAAAAATAATAAATCAATAAAATATTAGACAATGCAAAACCAGGCAGAAAAAGAAGAAAAATGAACAAAGAACATATGAAAAAAAGAAATGAGAGTACAACTAATCATACTTAATAAAAGACAGAAATTATAATGGATAAAAAGGCAAAACCCACCTATATGCTGTCTATAAATAACCATTTTAAATATGAAGGCAAGAATATATTAATGTAAATGCATGGAAGAAAAAATATCATGCAATCATCAATTGAAAGAAATTTGTAGGATGTCACAGGGCAACTTCAAAACAAGGAATATTTCCAGATATTTTTAAACAGAAACATCATCATAATAGTGAGGAAATTTCACTATGTGAATATAACAATCCTAAATATTTATGCACCTAACAAGGGAGTTGAAAATAAGTGAAAGGAAAATATGGGAAAGGAAAATCTGATAGCGCTAAAATAAGAAGTAAATAATCTGTAAAGATAGTTAGAAATATTAAGACTCCTCTCTCAGTTAATGATAAAAAAGTAGTCATAAAATCAGTAAGAATATTGAATACTGAACAAAACTATCAACATAACATGATTGACATTTTTGTGTAACTCCTCCCCAAAATAGAAAATGCATATTCTTTAAATGTACACAGGGAACATTCAACAAAACAGAACACATTCTGTTTACTAAGGCACACCTCAACAAATTTAAGACTTGAAATCATACAAAGTAACTACTCTGACAAAAAACAAACAAACTATTAATTAATAATTGAATATCTGCCACTAAATGAAATATACCTGCAAAATCTCCAAATATCTAACAAGTAAACGATATACTTCTATATATTCTGTATAAATTACATTACAAAGGACATTATAAAATAGTTCAAATTGAATGAAAATGTAAGTGTAATATATCAAAATTTGTGGAACACAATTCATCAGTGCTTAGATGGAAATTTATAACATGAAATACATTAGAAAAGAAAAAACGACTAAAATCGAAGCTCAAGATTTCTATATTAAAAAATTGAAATATTAGAGAAAATTCAACCCAGAGTAAACAGATGAAAGGAAATAATGAGAGAGCACACAAAAAAATGAAATTGAAAACAGAATAACAATGGAGAAAAATCAATAAAAGCAAATCTGTTTCTTTGAAAGAATTAATAAAACTGATAAAACTCTCGTCAGACTAATCCAGAAGAAGAACGAGGAGGAGGAGAAGGAGGTGGAGGAAGAAGAGGAGGAAGAAGAGAAGAAGAAACCAAGACTCCAAAAGTGGACATTACTACAGAGTCCGCATACCTTAACAGAATGTTTTGAACTTTATTGCAAAAAAAAAATGGCAATTGAAATAAGCAAATGCCTTGAAAAATGCAAATTATAAAATTCACTCAGAAGAAATCATCTTAAAATCATATTCTATTAACTTAATTTGTATTTAAAAGTTTTCCAATGAAGAATACTCCAGTCTGACATGACTTTTTGGCCAAGTCCTACAAAACACTGAAAGAAAAATCACTGATCCAACAGAAGCTCTTCCAGAAAATAAAAGATGAAGGAATACCTTTTAAATCATTTTATCAGGCTAACTTTGCCATGATTCCAAAACTTGAGAAATACATTATAATAAAAGAAAACATTACACAAACATTCCTTATGAACATAGATGTTAAAACCTTCAAGAAAGTATTAGGAAATTGAATCCAGCAATATTTGAATAAAATAATATATCAGGGTCAGTTGAGGTTTTTCCCAGAAATTCATGGCTGGTTCTAAAGTTGAAAGTCAATTAATGTATTTCACTATATCTACAAACCAAACAAGAGAAATCATACAAACATTTTAATAGATGCAAAAACAAAACAAAACAAAATTTTGACAAAATTCAAGCTCAATTTCAAGAGAAGGAAAACTCAATCCAGATACGAACATTTCCAATAAAACTACAGCTAACACCATCTTTAATAATGAATGACTCAATTTTCCCTAAGACTGCAAAAGAAGAAAAGGATATCTACTTTCACTACTTCCATTGAAAATTGTACTGGAAGACTTAGTGCAATAAAGCAAGACAGAGAAAATAAATGCATATAGATTGCAAGGAAGAAATAAAATTGTCACTATTTGCAAATATCTGATTATCTATTTTAAAAATCTCAAATAATTCACATAAATATGCTTTTATAACTAACAAACGAGTTTAGCAATGTTGCAAGTTATGAAATCAGCATATAACAGTTGTGTTGGTATATGGTGTAATTTGAAAATAAACCATTATTGTCAAGACTGGGATTCATCATTGAAATATTGATATAAGAAAACTTGGGTGAGATGGAAGATTTTATGAACATCACTGCAACCCCTAGTTAAAATCTGTGTGACTACTTGGAGATATGGAACATAAAAATGACTTTCACAAATACTTAAGTGTCTGCACTGTGCCAACTACAGCATATGTGTTAGTGATTAAAACCAGTAGTAATAGTAATAAAAGTTATACTACTACTAATAGGTTAGCTTTCCAGGAGATTTGGACAATCACTTTATTTTTCAGATACAATATTCCATCCCTATTTAAGGAATATATACTTTTATTTTAGAAATGCATGGCAGTGCCTACTTTTTTTTTTTTTTTTTAACTAGTTGATGGGCCACCATGCTTCTTTTAAACGGTGGGAACATTGTGACTTTTATTAATAGTAGCATTTGTCTTATTTGCCTGCTATTATGACTGCCAGACATACGTATATATTTTTTAAATAAAATAAATTGCATATACTCAATATGGAAATCCATTTGTGTTTGACCAATTCGCGGCAAGGGGACATATTTTCTTTAGGCTCCATTGCAAACTAATAAATCCTGAGCGTGATGTTACCAATATCTGCAGTCTCTTTATGAATCTCTAGGCTTTCTACTTATTCCATACATTCAAATGCTACAGTAAATCAAATAGTTATAAACTCAAGGAGTTAGACCCTACCTAAGACTCTTTGTGACATAGGAATACAGGGAAACAGAAGATTCCTTTTTCTTGAAAGCATTTTATATCTTATGCTTTTGGAAAGAAAACTGACTGGATGGTGAACACACAATGTGATATGTATAGATGATGTATTACAGAATTGTACACCTAAAATCTATGTAACTTTACTAACAATTGTTACCCCAATAAACTTTAATTTAAAAAGAAAGAAAGAAAGAAAGAAAGAAAGAAAGAAAGAAAGAAAGAAAGAAAGAAAGAAAGAAAGAAAGAAAGAAAGAAAAAAGAATAGAAATTTGCAGTGGAAAATTTATCACTGGGAAAAAAAAGAAAATGATTTTGATGAATTGTTCATATGATGTTTTTATAATTCAGGAGACACATTTTACTTTTAGTTCCAAATTGTAATATTTAATTTTGTTTGCTGTGTGAATGATAAAGGAGCCAATATTAAGCCTGACAAGCTCAGGGGAGGTCCACATGGTGGGCCCTACAAACTCAGAGACCTAAATTAACACATAGGATGATATGAACATAAAATTCCCTAACTAAAAGCAGGTCGTAGCTGGTAGTCACATCCTTGGCCTGTAGCTTCATAGACAAAGATTGAGCTTTACCTTAAGTGAGCCTGTCTATTGTTTTTGTTTGTTTTTTGCACCTAAGATAACATATCTTTGGAATGTCAGAGTAATCCCTTTTTCCATATCACCTGGATGACGCAGGGCACAACCCACCACTCCAGAGAAGAAAACTACAGAATCCTTCATTGTTGTTCTTCTCCCTGATTATCATCTCTATGTGCTGCAAAATGCTAATTATTAACTATCCTGTACCCACTAATGTCAAAGAAGTACTTGTCTCTCCAATTTACTTTAATCACAGAGATTTCCCACTTTGCTTTCTCCCTACCCCTTAATCTGTCACCAATGGATTTCATGTAACCCTCCTCCTTTGATTCTAATGTATAAGTTGCAAAACTGACATTTTACAGAGTATTTTCTCAATCCATTGAGATTTGCTTCCTGGCAATTATTGTCAGTTTTTCTTAAAGTTTTAAAGGGGAGTGATAAAACATTTCTTATGTTCTTTTCTGCCAAAACTAAAATAAAAGAGACATTCTCTCAAACATAATATGACTTCCCCCTTTACAGTTTTTTCTTGACTACACAAGGTAGACTCTTATTTTCACTCATACAGTATAATTTTGTTTATTATTTTTCCATCTTAATCTTAAAGCATCATTTAAAAAGCAAATAAAGACGGACATGTTTTGCCTTCAATTGTTCAGATTCAGAAAGCAGTAAATACACATTCAGACATAACACTTGATTCAAAATGCTTTAAATACTATGTTTATAAGATTTTTTCAGACCATTTCTGTTACTCTTCATATTTGTTTCTTTTGCAAACCTCTGTAAATTCATAATTATTTCTAAAATTCAAAATGAAATGCACCTTTTATTGACCTCTGTCTACCCTTCCATTCTCATGTCTTGATCCTCCCTTCTGTCATAAACAATGAGTTGGTTGTCATTTGTTATGCACATCTGGCTAGTTCTTTCTTCTCCGCTATTGCACATAGCCATGAAATTGCTTTACGTACCCTCTTCATCTGGATGACCCCCAGTCAATCTATTCAGACAGAGCTCAGATGTCACCACTTCAAGAAGCTTTCCCTGATCCCACCACCACCACCGTAATGCACTCCCTTATAGCTCTCGTTCCTACTAGATAACAATATTTAATAGTGTGAATAACTCATGTCTTCTACGGACTGTGATCTTCTTGAAAAAAAGGGCTGTGAATTTACATATATATATATTCAGAGGGTGCCCCCCCCAAATAATTATACACACACACACACACACACACACACACACACACATATATGTGTTTTAAGAAAGAAAAAACTGTATTAAAATTATAGTACTCAATATATACTGATAACAAAACATGAATACAAGTCATGTGTATAAATTTTGGCACCCCCAGCATATATATATGTATGTATGTATGTATATATATGTATATATACATATATGTGTATATATGTGTGTGTGTGTGTATGTGTGTGTGTGTGTATATATATATATATATATATATATATATATATATATATATATCCAGTGCTGAGACCACATTATACTCAGTCACAATTTGTTTAAGAAATCAGTAAGTAAATAGGTGGATAATGGGGTAACTGCTTGCCTGGATAAATTGATGAATAAATGCACAAATAGCATGTGTTGATTGACAATATTTCACCCATCATTTTCATAGAGTGGTACAAAGAGCTATTTTAAGTAGTTTTGTTGTTTTCATTTCCTGAAAATCCCTAATATCTAAAGTAACTCTTTTGATTCAGTTATATATTGTAGGGAAAAGCCACTATAATTCAGTCATATGAGAATCATCAGTTTTTCGGACACTGCACATTACTTGGATAAATCTGAACCCATTTTCAGCTGTCAGATATACTATGCTAACAGATATTGATATTTACTGCCATGGATCATAATTGCTTTCGAGAAAGATGTGCTCTTTGATGAATGGAATCTGTTGATTAAAGATACGTGCCCAATGCATACATGTGTATGTTTATGTCCAATTGCTAGGCAGAGAAGATACTTTTGTGTTTTAATATCATCACTTTGAGTGCTTCTCAGGGTTGTACATTTGTTTGAAAACAGCTAATGATTTTGAACTTCTTCCAGGCATTGTACATATTTCGAATGCTATTTTTGTCTTTCAAGAAAATAGCGTGAATATAAGTCATCATTTTTTCTGAAGCAAACAAACAAAAAAGCTGTTTTAGTTTACTTTGTGCATGAACTTAGCACATTTTCCAATAATAAGATATATGTTGATTTTTGTTTCACATCGTTATAGCACCCTCATTAGTTTCATTAGACAGCTTGAAATGTTTTCATGCCAAATTACAAAAGTAAGTTATTCAAAGGATTAGGTTTACTAGGTCAGCCTGAAGAAATTTCAAGCTTACCCATATTAAGATTTTCATTTCCTAATAATTCTACTGCAAACCAGTTTTCACAATGGTTGTAATTATATAATGCTATCATTTTGAAAGCACTTATAATTCAATTGTTAAAAACATATACCTTGCATTTTCAATGACAAGGAAGGGCAAGATGGCAGAGTAGATAAACACTGTGTTTGCCTCCTCCCATTACTACATTTAAATTACAACTAAATTATAGAACAATTAACCTGGAGAATCATCTGAATTCTAGCTGAACAAAAGTCCTCTAATTAAGGATATAAAGAAGAAGCCAGGACAAGACTGGTAGAAGAAGTAGAGATGTGACAGGGGCTGGCCCAACAATTGTATGTGGCAGTTGGTAATTGAGAAGGATAACTTGGCCATGGAGAAGTCCCAGAAGAGCAAGGGACCCCAGCCCCACACCAGGCTCCCAAGCCTGAAGTACTTGTGATGGAAAGATGAGTTCCCACATCTGGGGGCTGTGAAAATCAGCCAAGATTCCCACAACCAGGTCAGGTAGAAGGCTGAAGAAAATCCTGACATCCTTTCAAAGGGCTTGTACACAGACTCACTCAGTTGCAGGCACTGACAATGGGCTCTAGGAACAGCAACTTGGGACATGCCTGAGGGAGAGACTGAGCTGTGTGGGTTCAGGGTGGGGACTGGAGAGACAGTTGCCATTGTCCCTGAGTTGAGCCCTCTTTCCATGCATCAGGTAGGTAGGCTGTGTTAAGCCCTCCCCACAAAGCCAAATCTGAATCAGCACTGGCCTGATGAAATTTGCAGGCTCCATCCCGGTGACTCCTTGGAACTCTGCACCTCCTAACTCAAGCAACACTGGAAGCACTCTCCACAACCCGCAGCCAACCCTGCCCTACAGACCCAAGGATGTTCTTTCAGCAGCAAACAGCTGGACTTAACTCACCGGCCACTGGTGTCTCTTTTGGAGCTAGCAGCCAGCCTCAGTCCTCAATACAGTCTTACTTGGAAAACACTCAGGGGTCTGTGGGCCTCAGAAAGTCACCAGGTGGTCTCCTTGCGCTCTGAGCCCATTGGTGAGTAGCTCCAGGCTCAACATGTTGCCAAACAAGTATCTATATTAACCTGGTAAAAAACACTCACTCCATCCTGATGACTCCCTGAGACCTCACCTCACCTAATTTGCATATTGCAGGAGGCTTTATCAGCAGGCTGAGTCTCACAAGCAGCTGGCAGGCAGCAGAAGGCCTCAGGGTACCCTGGGATTTTTCAGAGCTACCACAGGCCCAGTATGGGTGGCATCCATCCTCATTACTCAGTATGGCCTCTCCATGCACCACCATGTCCAGCAAAGGCAAAGACCAATGGTGGAATACCTTATAGCTCCTACTAGGTATTCCAGGGCCTGTCACAGGCAGCGCAGCAACTAACCTGGTATTGCACTGGAGCCCCTCCCAAGAAGGCCCAGAATCAACATACCTGTGGCTGGATTAAGACCACATCAGAGCACCATCCAATTAGCTCCACAGGTGGCACATACAAAGGGTGTTCTCAGCAGTCACCAAGTCCACGGGGGCAAATCTGTCTCCCTGGGGTAAGCCCTCCCCACAGCAGCTCATAAACTGTGGCCATGGCCAAATCCCATAGCCAATCAGCCTGAGGGTCAATACAACCCACTACCATGGCAACAGCAATCAAGGCTCAACTACAACAGGAGAGCACACACAGCTTATTCAAGGGACACTCCTGGAGCACCCAGAGCAGGTATTCAGGAAGAGTGTGCCGTTGGGTCCAACAGAGGACCTACAACATAAAGACAACCTGCCAAGACTGGGAAACATAGTAGATCTATCTAATACATCAAAATAAACACAGAGCCAAAATGAGAAAATAAAGAACTATGTCCCAAATGAAAGAACAGGAGAAAACTCCAGGAAAAATACTACATAATATGGAAGCAAGCAACCTACCAGATACAGAGTTCAAAACAATGGTTATAAGGATGCTCAAGGAACTTAGTGAGACATTCAACAAAGAGATGGAAAGCATAAAAAGGACACAGAAACCATAAAATAGCACCAGTCATAAGTGAAGAATATAATAACTGAAATGAAGAATACACTAGAAGGAACCAACAGCAGATTAGTTGAAGCAGAAGATTGTACCAGCAATGTGGAAGACAAATACCCAATTGGAATAGTAAAACAAAAAAAGAAGAAATTTTTAAAAATGAGGATAGTTTAAGAGACCATAGGGACAACATCAAGTATAACAAAAATTGCATCATAGGGTACCAAAAGGAAAAGAGAAAGCAAGGGATTGACAACATATTTGAACAAACAATGACTGAAAATTTCCCTAACCTAGCAAAGGAAATAGACATACAAGTCCAAGAAGAGCAGAGAGTCCCTAACAAAATATACTCAAACAGGCCCACATCAAGACGCATCATAATTAAAATGGCAATGGTTAAAGATAAAGAGAGGATTTTAAAAGCAGCAAGAACAAGGCAACTAGTTACTTGCAAGGGAGTTCCCATAAGAAAAGTCACCTAAATTCTCAACAGAAATTTTTCAGACAAGAAGTAATTGGAAGAAAATTTTCAAGGTGATGTAAAGCAAGGACCTACAACCAAGACTACTCTAACCAGAAATTGTATCATTTAAAATTAATTAAGAGATAAAGAGTTTCCCAGACAGCCTAAAGCTAAAGGAATTCATAACTAACAACCTAGTATTTCAAGAAATGTTAAAGACACTTCTTTAAGAAGAAGAAGTGGGGGAAGAAAGAACATAAATATGAACAATAAAATGGTAATAACTATATATCTATCAATAATAACTTTAAAAGTAAATGGATCAAATGGTTCAATCAAAAGAGATACGGTAGATGAATGGATAAGAAAAAAAAGACCCATACATATGATGTCTACAAGAGATCCACTTTTATCAAAAGGCACACATAGACTGAAAGCAAAGAGATGGAAAAAGATATTTCATAAGAATGAAAAGGAAGAATAAAACTCAGGGAGCAATACTTATATCAGTCAAAACAGACTTTAAAACAAACGCTATAACAAGAGGTAAAGAAGGCCATTGCATAAAAATAAAAGGATCAATTCAACAAGAGGAATTATCCCATGTAAACTTTTATGCACCCCACATAGGAGCACCTAAATACATAAACCAACTATTAATAAAGATAAAGAGAAAGATCCACAGTAATACAGTCGTAGTAGGGCACTTTAACTCCCCATTGACATCAAGGGATAGATGTGCCAGACAGAACATCAACAACAGCAGCTTTAAATGACATAGTAGATCAGATCGATTTAATTTATATTTTTAGATCATTTCATCCCACAGCAGCAGAATATACATTCTTTTCAAGTGAATGTAAAACATTTTCCAAGATAGACCACATGTTAGGTCGCAATAAAAGTCTTAAAAAACTTACAAAGATTGAAATCATATTAAGTGTCTTCTCTGGCCACAATGGTGTGAAACTAGAAATCAATTACAAGAAAGAAAAAGAAAAAGAAAAAACCCTGAAAAACAACAAACATATGGAGGCTAAATAACATGCTACCAACAAATGAATGGGTTAACAATGAGATCAGGGCAGGAATGAAAAGATACTTTGAAACAAATAAAAATGAATACACCAATGAACCAAAATCTATGGAACACAAAATCTGAATATACCAACTACTACTAACCAAATCAAATTAGTAATAAAAAAACCTCCCAACAAACAAAAGTCCTGGATCACATGGTTTCACAGGTGAATTTTACCAATTCAAAAAATAATTAAAACTGATCCTTCTCAAAACTATTCCAAAATATTCAAGAGGAAGGAAAGTTCCAATTCTCATTTTATGAGGACACCATTACCCTAATTCCACAAACAGATGAAGGCATTTAAAAAAAAAAAATTATAGGCCAATACCCCTGATGCATAGATGTAAACATCCTCAACAAAGTATTAGCAAACTGAATTCAGCAATACATTAAAAAGATCATACACCATGATCAAGGGGATTTATTCCTGTGATGCAAGGTTGATTTAATATCCACAAATCAATTAACGTGATACACCACTTAAACAAAATGAAGGATAAAAGTCATGTGATAACGTCAATAGATTCAGAAAAAGCTTTTGACAAAATCCAGCATCCATTTACGATCAAAACTCTTAGCAAAGTGGGAATAGAGGGAACATACGTCAACATAATAAAGGCCATATATGACAAACCCACGGCTAATACCACACTCAATAGAGAAAAATCAAAAGTGTTCTCCTTACGATCAGGAACAAGAAAAGAGTACTCACCTTTCACCACTTTTATTCAACATACTATTGGAAATCCTAACCACAGCAATCAGACGAAAAAAATAAAGACATCCAGATTGGAAAAGATGCAGAAGTGTCATTATTTGTAGATGACATAATTATATATAGAGAGGATCCCAAAGATTCTATCAAAAAACTATTAGAACTGATAAATGAATTCAGTGAAGTAGCAGGATACAAAATTAATATTCATAAATTGGTTGCGTTTTTTTGTACCAATAAACTATCAGGAAAAGAAATTAAGAACAAAATCACATTTACAATTGCATCAAAAAATAAATAAATAAAACACCTAGAAATAAATTTAACCAAGGAGGTGAAAGATGTTTTCTTGATAAAAAGGTAAGAAACTGAAAAAAGAAATTGAAGAAGATACAAATAAATGGAAGCATTTATGAGTACCATGCTCATGTTTAGGAAGAATTAACATTGTTAACATCCATACTACTCAAAGCAATCTAAAGATTCAAAGCAACCCCCGTCATGATACCAATGGCATTTTTCACAGAACTAGAATAAATAACCTTAAAATTTTTATGGAAACACAAAAAACCCCCAATAGCCACAGCAATGTTGAGAAAGAAGAACAAAACTGGAGGTATCAAGTTACCTGATATCAAACTATACTACAAGCCTGTAGCAATCAAAATAGCATAGTACTGGCATAAAAGCAGACGCATAGATCAATGGAACAGAATAAAGAGATCAGAAATAAATCCACACCTATATGGTCATTTATCTATGACAAAGGAAGTAAGAATGTACAGTGGGGTAAACTGTCTGTAAGTGGTGCTGAAAAACTGGATTGATACATGTAAAACATGATACTGGACCACTTTCTTACTCCATATACAAGAATAAATTCAAAATGGATTAAAGACTGAAATATAAGACCTGAAACCATAAAACTCCTAGAAGATAACATAGACAGTAACCTTTCTGACATTGCTCTTAGTAACATTTTTTCTGATCTATCTCCTCAGACAAGGGAAACAAAAGAAAAAATAAACAAACGATACTACATCAAAGTAAAAAGTTTTCTCAGAGCAAAGGAAACCACCAACAAAATGAAAAGACAGCCTACTGAATGGGAGCAGATATTTGCCAATGATACATCTGAAAAGGGGTTGATATCTAATATTTATAAAGAACTCATAGAACTCAACACCAAAAAAAAGACAAAAACAAAGAATGTAATTTAAAAATGGGAAGAGGACCTGAATAGACACATCTCCAAAGAGGACGTACAGATGGCCAATAGCCATATAAAAAGATGCTCAATGTTACCAATCATCAGGGAAATGCAAATTAAAACCATAATGAGATACCATCTCACAGGTATCAGAATGGCTATCATCAATAAATTAAACAAGTGTTGGCGAGGATGTGGAGAAACAGAAACCCTCGTGCACTGTTGGTGGGCTTGAAAACTGGTGCAGCCACTGTGCGGACAGAGCCCCAGAGAGCAGTTTCCAGGCTCTCGGCCTCACATAGAAAGGTGCTGGCTCAGGTAGTAAATGGCCATCAACTGCGATTGGCTGGCCATCAGCTGTGGCTAGTTGGCCGTCAGCTGTAACCAATGAGCCATTGGCCACTAATATAACTGCTGTGGCTACGCTAGCAGAAAATGGGGGCTAGCAAGAAGATGGTGGCTGAGCTAGCAAGAGCGGATTGCAGTTAAGCAAGTGAGGTTGGTTGGCAGAGACAAGTGGACAGCGGGTTACGGATAGTGTGACTCCTGTTTCGTGTGTCTCCAACCCAGCTGCCAGCAAGACTATAGTGGTATGACTCCCCTACCTATGGCTCCGTGGGTGTTCCTTTTTGACCTCACCATATCCTGCATTCTTATGTGGGGAGTGGGAGCAGAAACCCCTCAGGTCACCCCGCGTGACAAATGGCGCAGCGAGCAGGGTCTCCCGCACCACAGCCACTATGGAAAACAGTATGGAGGATCCTCAAAAAATAAAAAATAGAACTACCTTATGACTGTCGTGCAGGGCGGTCTGCAGGGCCTCAGCTCCCGCTCCCCACATAAGAACACAGAACATGGTGAGGCCAAACAGGAACACCCATGGAGCCAGAGATAGGGGAGTCATACCATTATATTCTCGTTGGCGGCATCTGCCTCTCTGCAATCTGCTTTTGCTAGCTTAGCCACCATCCTCTTGCTAGCCCCATTTTCTGCTAGCGTAGCCTCGGCAGTTATATTAGTGGCCAATGGCTCACTGGTTACAGCTGACGGCCAACTAGCCACAGCAGACGGCCATCTACTACTCGAGCCAGCACCTTTCCACGTGAGGCCAACAGCCTGGAAACTGCTCTCTGGGACTCTGTCCCCACAATGACCCAGCGATTCCACTCCTGGGCATTTATCCAAAGAAATCCAAAATATTAATTTGAAAAGATATATGTACCCCCATGTTCACACAGTGCTATTTACAGTAGCCAAGATATGGAAGCAACATAAATGTCCATCAATAGAAGATTGGATAAAGAAGAGGTGTTACATATATACAAGGAAATATTACTCTGCCATAAAAAAGAAAGAAATCTTACCATTTACGGGAACAGAGATAGATCTAGAAGTTATTTTTGCTAAGCAAAATAAGTCAGACAGAAAAAGAAAAATGCCATGTAATCTCACTTATATGTGGAATCTGAAGAACAAAATAAATGAACAAACAAATCAGAAAGTCAGATACAGAGAACAACCTGATGGTTTCCAGAGAGTAAGGTTGGGGGTTGGGTGAAAAAGGTGAAGGGATTATGAGCTATAAGTTGGCAGTTACAAAATTGTCATGGAGATGTAAAGTAAAGCATAGAGAATATAGTTATTTATGTTGCAACAGTTATGTATAGTGCCAGGTGGGTACTAGACTAATTGGGAGGAATCACTGCGTAAATTATATAAATGTCTAACCAATATGCTGTACACCTTAACATAACAGAAAAAATATTGAATGTGAACTGTAACTGGAAAAATAAACAAATAATTTAAAAAATACATACCTTGCATGTCCACTAGACAATGGCCTTTCAAGACAGTAATTGTTTTTGACTAACAAAGTACTTGAAAGTTTCAATGTAGTAGAACAGTATTTTCCCAAAATGCATCCCAAAGAACACAGATTCACTTGGCTATTAATGTATGATATTTGAGTAATATTCAATGATCAAATACATTTGGGAAATATTGAATAAAACTGTTATGTGACTTTTATTAATGTAGAAGTTCTTAAAGCTTGTTATGTACAATGAAAGTTAAAATCAGCTCTCACTAGGTTGTCAATGAGAGTAAAAGTATTTGACACTCCTCAGTCCAGAATTTACTTTACTTTTCAGCCCTGTTCAACATCATCAGTGACCCTATTTATTGTCACAATTCCAGTTTTTTAAAATTTGATCATGGAGGTAATACATTTACAATCATCGAAATGTATAACTAAGTATAAAGTGAAAAATATCCTTTAACCAACACCACACCCTTACCTACACTCCCTGCCCAGTAATTCAATGTCAACAGTATCTAGTTTATCTTTCCACAATTTCTTTACACATAGATTAATATATACATACGTTATTTTTACTGTTTCACACAAAGATTAGCATAGCAATACAGAGTAGGAAATGCAATTTTTGACACAATAGAATATCCTGGAAGTCTTTCCAAATCAGTACATAGATAGCTGTCTTGCTTTTTGTTTTTGTTTTGTTTTACAGCTGTATAGGGTTCTGTCCTATAGATATAACATAGTTCATTTAATTTATTTCTAATGTTGGATATTAAGTTGTTTCTAAAATATTGCTACTACAATCAATACATTATTTTGCATCTGTGTGGATATATCTGAATGATGACTTTATCAAAGTGAAATTCCCTAGTGAAAAGTACTACAATTATAATTTGATAGGTATTGCCAAATTGCCTCTCATAGAAGTTACACCAAACACATTACACTTGTAACACAGTCTGGCCAAGAGAATGTGGGGCCAGTTATATTGTTTTTATCCAATCTGATAGGTGAGATATACCATCTCAGTGACATATTAATATGTATTTTTCTTAATTTGAGCATAGTTGAGTATCTTATCTTCCCATTGGTTTAAGAATCCTTCGTATTTTTTCTTGTCTTTTCATATGATTTGCTCATTTTTCTACTAGATTTATATTGATCTTTTTTTCTTATAACTTGATGGACACTTTTAATATATTAGGGAAATTTGTAAACCATATCACAGAGAAAATTATGTATACTCGGGGTGCCAAAAAATGTATACAAATGGACACTTTGGTCAACGTTGCTTCAAGCAGTAGTTCACTGTAATCAGAAGTGTCTGGACACTGATGTAACCACTTTGAGCAACTCTTGTATTTGCAGAAATGAAATGTGACTTGTATTCATCTTTTGTTATTGGTATATATTGAGTATTACAATTGTAATATAGTTTTCCTTTCTTAAAATGTGTGTACTTTTTTTTGGCACCCTCTATATATAGATATGGATATGGATATTGATATGGATATAGATATATGTATGTATATCTTGTTAAAATTATTCCAAGTTATATAATCTATTAAGTTATTATATCCAAAAATTGAGTTTTATCCCCTATACTTATCTTCCAATTTTCTGAAGTTTCTTATGGTTTATGGAAGTTTCTCTATTAGGATTTCTTTTATATAATTATATTAGTTCATATAATCAATGCAATTATAATTATGACCATAACCATATAATTATGACCATAATTATAATGGCATTATAATTATAACTAAATATAATTATATTGGAGAATATTAATTATATTAATTAAATATTAATATTTTATTAGTATTGTATTAATATATAATTATTACATCACATATAGTAGGTCATTGAATAATGGCATTTCATTATAATGTTGTTGTGATGCCATAGAAACTTAAGTCTTATATATATATATATATATAAAAATCAGTTAGCCTATGGTAAAATCGGTTTCATTATATATCATTGTGCTGCAGTTCCAAGAACCTATCAATGACGTTAAATGAGGATTTACTATATTATATTATTAGTAGAATCATATCATATTGCACATATTAATTGTATCTTAAGTAAATAATGATAGTCTTATTCTTACTTTTTTTTTCAGTTAAAACTAGAAACAACATGAAATAATAGCGTTGATACTTGGGAGTTGGACCTTATTCTTTTCAATGCCTTGGAAATGACCACACAATTCTCCTTTCATATATATGGTAACATAGAAAGCTATATTAATAAATTCTTAAAATTTAATTTTTTCTAGTCCCTGGTATATATCTCACTTAGCATGGCATGTAATTTTAATGTGATTATTGTTAGTAATAATCATTGTTAGTTTACTATTTTCACCCTGGCGATTTTGTAATTTTATTTATTACTGGATCTTTCAAAACTCTTGATGCTTCTTGGGTTCCATATAAGCCTCGGTTGCTCTCAGATGTTTTCTGCAACTCTAATTTGTGTTGTCCAATCTGTCAATTAGAGTACATTCCTTGTTTTGATAAAAATTGAGATTCATTTTTCATTTTCCATTTTGATTTTTTATTATTTTTTAGAGGTGAAGGAAAAGTGCTAATTTCTTCCTACTTAAAATTCTCTTTCCCTTGGCTTCCACATAGTGGTGTCTTCCTGCTTTCCCTCCTTATTTTGTGGCTAGCTCTTCAGCTTCTTTCTAGGATCATCTTTCCTTATCTAACCAGTAACTGCTGGAGTTATTCTAGGTTTCTTTCTGAGCCTTTTTTCTCTCCTCATTAGATATTCTCTCCCAGGGCATTAATATCCTTTGGATTTAAATGAGGGAGCACCAACAAATTTATAGCTTCAAGTAAGTGTTTTCTTGGATTTTCAGACACACACAGAATGATTCAATATAATGAAAACTTATCTCATAGTTTTCCTACTGCATACCAAGTGTGGTGGACAGACTCTAGCATGGTTCACTGATCTTTGCTTCTTTGTGGCCATGCCCTTCTACAATTTCCTCCACTTGTGTATGGTTAAGGTTTGGGTCTAATCAAACAAAGTGATAGAACATTCATGATCCTGTGTGCATGTTTGTTATATAAGATGCAGCATCCATCTTGCGAGGAAATTATCTTTCCCTGCTGCCTTTCAGGAAGCAAGCAGCCTTTTGGAAAGGGCTACATGGTTACTGAGCTTGGCCTCCAACTAACAACCAACAAAAAATGGAGGCCCTCCATCTGAGAGATCAAGAGAAACTGTATGCTGCCCACAACCACTAAGCTTGGAAGCAGATTCCTTCTTTTTAAAAAAAAAAACAAAAAAAAAACTTTTTTTTATTACTTTCAGGTGTACAAAACAATGTAATAGTTAAACATTTATCATTTATATCCTTCACACAGTGATAAACCCCCTCCCCCCATCTACTACCCTCTGACATCGCATACAGCCATAACATTTCCACTGCCTCTGTTCCTAATGCTGTACTCCACTTCTTGTAGCTGTATATATACATATATATAAACTTGTAGTTGACATTCATTATTGTTCATCTTCAGCTTCAGGTGTACAATGCAGTGATCAGGTGTCTACATCTTCCCTGAGGTGGTCTCCCTAATGAGACAAGTGTCCATCGGATACCCTACAAAATCTTTACAACATTATTGATTACATTCCCCAAATTGACTTCTGTATCCCCGTGGCAATCTTGTGGTTACCGACTGTGCTTTCTAATCCCCTCACCTTCTGCCTCATCCACACCCCCACCCCTCTAGCAACCCTCAGTTTTTCTTCTATGTCTCTGACAATGGAGTATTACACAGCCATAAAGAAGAATGAAATCTTACCATTCGCAACAATATGGATGGACCTAGAGAACATTATGCTAAGTGAAATAAGTCAGACAGAGAAAGACAAATACCATATGATCTCACTTATATGTGGAATCTAAAGAAAGGAATAAATGAATGAACTAATCAGCAGATTCCTTCTTAGTTTAGCCTGGAATGATACTGCTGCCCCAGCTAACACTTTGATTGTATCTATGTGAGTCCTTAATGTAGAAGATCCAGCTATACTGTGACCAAATTATTGACACACAAAAATAATAAATAAAATTTGAAATAACAAATGCATCTTGTTGTAAGATACCAAGTTTCTGTGATAGGTAGATGTTATGCAATCACTAACTATTCCACCAAATGTCTGTCCTTCAGTCAGCATGCCCTTTGTCAACAATTATGAAAGCCAGAAAGCGACCTGCGGTGTGTCCCTACGATCCTCCTCCTGCTCTCTTGCTATTTAGTCTGTAATCTAAGTAGTATCTCATCTGTCTATCTCATCTCTATTGCTAATAGGCCTGGGCCAAGCTCAGAACATTTGCGATCTTGATCTCACTCAATATTCAAACTGATGTATTCAGGACAGCTCCAGTTTAGCTCCAGTCTTTTCTTTGCTCTCAGAATATTCTTGACATACAAATATGGTCATTTTTATTCCTCTTCCAAATATTTGTGGAATGGTTATCTTTCTTCAGTAAGAGTATAACCTTTAATTGTTTAAAGGCTTTGAAAACCTGGCTTTCATCACTTCTATAGTCTTACAGCATTGTTCTCTTTTTTTCCAATGTGTGTTTGCTCATGTTTTCTACTCACTAAATGTATCTTCCATTCTGCTTTTCCTACTTAAATACTACACGTCCATTTGATCTCATTTAAATGGTCACTTCCTCAAGAAAGCCTTGGTTGAATGCTCAGTCTAATAGGAACTTCAGAATATCAAGTACCTCTTGTCTGTGTGATATTTTACAATTGCTATTTTAAACATTTATCTTCATGATTATGTTATTAAAGCTGTCTCCTTGATAAAACATATCAACTTACTCTTCCAGGCAATGTTAGTTCACACTATAAAGGTATTATATAAATATACATTGAATAAATGAAGTGTGCAAATTCCCAACTAAATTTAATGATGAAACCCTCATTTTGAGTTGGAATAGCTTGCAAGACTAGGGCTCTGATAAATACATCTTGGGAAACATTGCATAGAATCATAAAGCTGAAAGGAAATATTGAGGGTGAGTTCAATTCCCTCATTGAAGAGATGACAGATTGATACCCAGAGAAATGAAGTAAGTTGGCCTAATTCATGAAACAGGATATTGACCTGTTCTAGACTGAAACTAGTAGGAACCTCTTGGCTTTTACTCTAGCTTTATTTCCATGACGTTATGAAATTAAAAATAAACTTATGTAACATTTTTTTGTTTCTGCTTTTTAAATGTTAGGCTTTTTCACATGTAATGAAACTTTCATGAATTAGGAAAAAGTAGAGGAAGCCTCTATGATCATAGTTTAAAAGAATTTCAATGGCATTTGAGGAGGTAGATGCATTATGAAAATATTTATAATAGGAAAAAAATCTTCATTTTTGCATATCTAGAATGATATGCAAATTATTTTTATTGAAATGAAAGGGACTTTCTCTCCCACCAAAGACTGACATTCTATCTCAATCATCAGTACCGTTTTGCACAAAGAGTAGAAAATCTATTATTTTTCCCTGTTTATTTTCACTTTTCAGCATGACGGATGAATCTTGGTTAGTGGAGACTCCCATGAAATCTTTAGAATCAAAGTCCAAAAACATTCTCAAAACATATCCACTAGCAGCCCAGGGGATATTTGTAGCATTTAATGACAATGAAGTTGGAAAAAATTTCAAGCTTCTACATTTTTTATACTATTAATTTCAGGGTCCTGAAGCCAAATTGCTTGATTAAATATAGAGGTCATTTTTATCTTCTGGAAAATTGTTGAGTAGCTGTGTGAAAAAATCACTGGCCCTAACGACAGTTTAAGATCATGAGATAACTGTGCCATCCATTGTTTTCACTTGGCTGTGCTGACCTGTTCTGAGTTCTGAAACCAACTGGGCATATTTTCATCAATCTCATTTGATTTATGCGAAGATCATTATGGATTTGGGAGCAGATGGGATGCTTATAACATCCAAAGATATCTGATATTCTGGCTATATCTACTTTCATTATATCTAATTATATCAGTTGAAAGGAGGAGAAATTTTAGAAAAATATGTTTTTCTAATCTATGTATATACATGCACACAAATATAGACATTTATACATATATAACATTACATATAAATGATAGTGTTATGTAATAGCCAACATTATCTCCTAAATTTTTGCTGAAATATTTATTTTAATATGAATATTGCAATTGCTTCAGGTTTAGCTATTTTGAGTAAAATGCCTGCAAGAATCTTATTTCTGTCTCCCGAAGAATATGAATGGCAGACACAGGCTGTAGTCAGTGAGGAAGATGTGGTCAATACTCACTGAGAATCTTAGGAACATAATAGTTACCTTGGATTGTGCTTTGAAAGTGAGTTTTGAATAATAGAACAATAAAAAACATCCTTACTGGCACCAAATAATGGAGAATTTTTTTGTAATTATGAAATTCATGGTGAAATGGGAAGATTACGTTTTTTATTGAATAATATGCTGCATTATTAAAAACCTTTCATGTGAATGCCAGAATCATCTGAAGGAAGCAGATGTCTTTGTGTTTCCTGTCCTCTGTGGCTAGTGGGGTTTCTCTCAGAAAAAAATGTTTTTTGTGCACTTCTGGCATTTTATCAGGGGATTTCAAGTTTTTCCAAGTTTGTAAAAGTATGGTAATCAAACAGCGTTTATTTGTACATTTAAAAAATATTTTTGTTTGACCTGGAAGAGTAATTTACATTGAAATAGCTCAATAGGGAGCTCTGCAAAGCATTTTACCCATGAATTTCAATAAGGTTTTCACCCTATGGTAAAAAGAAGCTAATCGTTTAGCCCATATGGGTTCACTGGTAAATTCTACCAAGCATTTATGGAAGATAGTATATCAATTCTTTATAATTTTTTTCAGAAGATAGACATGAAGGGATTACTTTCTAACTCATTTTCTGAAAGTAATACTATTACCTCAATACCAAAACCAGACTGGGCCATTAAACGAAAGAAAAACTACAGACCAACATCTCTCATGAACATAGATGCAAACATCCTCAAAAAACAAATAGCATATCAAACCCAACAGTGTATAAAAAAAATACACCAGGACCAAATGGGATTTATTCCAGATATGCAAGGCTAGTTCAACATTCAAAAATCAATTAATATAATCTATCACAATCAATTGGCTAACAATGAAAAATCATAGTTCCAAATCAATAGACACAGAAAAAGTATCTGACAAAATCACACACTATTCATGATACAACCTCAGCAAACTAAAACTAGAAAGGAACATCCTCAACTTATAAAGAACATCTACAAAAATCTTACAGTTAATATCATACATAATGGTGAGAAACCAAATGGTTTTTGAGTAAGATCAGAAACAAGACAAAAATGTTTCCTCTCACCATTTCTTTTTAACATTTAATTGGCAGGCCTTGCTAAGGTGACAAGACAAGAAAAGGAAGTAAGAGATATACAGTCTGGGAAATAAAAAAATAAAACTTTTTATTTGCAGATTAAATGACTGTCTATGTAGGAAATCCCAGAGTCAAAAAACAAACAAACAAACAAATCACAAAATTCCTGAAACTAAGAAATGATTGCAGAAAGATTTCAGGATTTAAGTTTGATATACAAAAATCAACTGCTTTTCTATATACAACAATAAACAATTGAAATTTGAAATTAAAAACAATATATCTCTATTAGCACTAAAAAATAAAATAGGTATAAAACTATCAAAATATGCATAAGATCTATATAAGGAAACCTACAAAACTTATAAAAGAAATCAAAAAACTAATTAAATAAAAAGGTACTGTATTGTGTACCTTTCTGGTACAAGGTACTGCCGTGTATAATGGGCATTTTTTTTGCCCAGATTTGTGAGGGAAAATAAGGATGTGCATTATACATGGGTAGTACTAATTCTGTATCTATACAAATGTTTTTCATTCTTTTATTTATGCTTATGAGTTAAAAGTGTAACTCTAGAAATCAATAACGATATCCATATGCAAAATAATACACTAGGATATGATAATCAGTTTTGTTGAACTTATGATGAACTTGTAACAATGAAGAGTTCTTGGCCTTCTATGATGCTTAAATATCATAAATTTGTTACCAGTACATAACGTTTCTTGTAAGTTGCATCTGTTCTTGTGATTTGTAATTATTTGTTACATAAAATTTCTTTTACCATAATGTGTTAAAAAATAAATGTTAAAAATTTATTTATAATACAACAAAAAAAGTACCAAAATGTAAACAAATAAAAATTTGAATTAAAAAATTAAAATGAAATTTGGGCCAAAAACGTGGGTGCACATTATACAGGGCAAAATGTGGTATTTCATATCCATGGAGAGAAAGACTTAATGTTGACATGGCGTCAGTTCCTCCCAACTTGATCTACAGATTCAGTCTAATCCTAATCAAAATCTTAGCATAATATTCTGTGGATATCAACAGTTTATATGGAGCGGCAAACAACCCAGAATAGCCAACACAATATGGAAAGAGAAGAACAAAGTTGGAAGACTGATACTCCCCGACTTCAAGTCTTACTATACTGTGTTATTGGCAAAAGAATAGAAAATAGATCAGTTTAACAAAATATAGAGTCCAGAAATAGGACCACACAATTGTAATCAACTGACCTTTGAGAAAGGAGTGAAGGCAATACATTTCAACAAATGGTGCTGGAACAACTGGACATCTACATGCAATAAAATGAATCTAGACACAGAATCTACATCCTTCCAAAATGAATGTACACCCTTCCAAAAAAACTAATTCAAAATGTATCACAGACCTATATGCAAAATGCAAAAGTATAAAACTCCTAGAAGATAACGTAGGAGAAAATCTAGACGACCTGGGGTTTAGTGATGACTCTTTAGATACAACACGGAGGGCATGGTCCATGAAAGAAAGAATTGAAAAACTGGGCTTCAGTAAAATTAAAGACTTCTGCTCTGTGAAAACACTGTCAAGAGAATGAGAAGACAAGCCATAGACTGGGAGAAAATATTTCTAAAAGACACATGTAATAAATTACTGTAATCAAAATATAGAAAGAACTCCTAAAATTCAGCAGTAAGAAAACAAAAATCTGGTTTTAAAATAGGCAAAAGATTTGAACAAACACCTCACCAAAAATGATATACAAATGATAATTAACCATGTGAAAAGACAATCAACATCATATATCATTCTGAAAAGACAAATTAAAACAATAATAAGAAAGCACTACTCATCTATTGGAATGGCTAAAACTGAAAATATCGACAATGTCAAGAGCTGACAAATAAGTGAAGCAACAGAAACGCTCATTCATTTCTGTGACCCTAAAACTGCTCTAAAGAAATCATATTAATTGTTTTAAAAAAGCAAGTAGTTTTCTTTTTTTCTCTCTCTCTGCTGAAGTAGAGGACAGACTAAAATATTTTGATAATCACAACTTCAGTGCATTGCACTTTTTTGTATATAAAAATGTGCTTTTGGTAATCTAGCACCAACTTGTTGGCATTTCCCTTTATATGAGTTGGTTCTGTCCTATTAATCTATGTTCATGAACCCTCATTTGCTAATATTAACTTCACCTCTATACTATATCCAATATATCTCTATGAAAATATAATGTTTACTTGAAACCTAAAATTACCTAGCATAAAGAGGTAGTGGTATGTATAATTATTGAGACTGCTGTATCTTTTCTTCTTCTGGGCTAATTTTTTTTAAGCTTATTCCACTGTCCAAAAATCTCAATGGTTATTGAGAAAACCAGATCGTATCTCCTTTCATGACTGATATTCAGGTGCCATAACTTTTCTCTCAGTTTCTAGAAGTGGACAATTGAATAAGTGCCTAATACAGTATTCTAAATTTTGACCAAAGCATTTCAAATGATTTCCTTCTTTAACAAATTTTGAGACCTTTGTTTTATGAGTAGAATGACAATGATTTTAGAATGTATGGCCTTCATGTTAAACATCTGTACAGATGAATGTATCTAAAATACTCACTTTATGGAGGTGGGAATTATAAAGTGGGGCCAACTGGAGAGGACAAACTTTTCATTCCAAATCTTTGTGTAAATTGTCACTTCTGTATAACAGCTGAGCCTGCAGAACAAAAATGAGTCAGTCAGATGTTTATTTCATGAAACATGATTATAGAAAATGCACCTGCTACACATAGGCATGACTTTTTAAGGAAATTTGCTTGTTTCCACATCTAATATAAATTATGCAAGACATTCTTGGAGCATAGTTTTGGTGCAGTAGTCAGTTTTATATTTACATTCATCAGCCATCTAAAGTAGAATATGCAACCTAGGGATGATTAAAGATTTAATAGATAATACATATATAATAAGAGACGTCATGAATAAATTATATCCCAAAGTGTAAACACAGTTCACAGAAAATGAAGGCATCTGAAAGAATATACACCTTACGGAGAGACAATAGCCTGTAGTGGTTATAAGCATGGAATCTGGAGCCCACCTACTGGAATCTAACTATTAGTAAGACTTCTTTTACTGATTAACTCTGTGGACTTGGGAAGTCACTTAACTTCTCTGTGCCTAAATTTCACCTGTAAAACAAGGATAATGATGTCTTTTGCCTACTTTAAAAGTTAATTATGGGAATTAAATACCAGGCTAATACCTGCCTGGTGTGGTAAGCTGTCCTGCTGATGATGACATTGGTGATGATGATGAAAATGACTGTTACTTAGGTTAAATCACTGATATCTGAGGTACATTATTTGTCACTTAGAGTTAGGTATGAGGTAGCTGTTTTCAGAAACACGATCAGTATGTTTACAAGTAAAGTAAAACTTGATTAATTTAGGCAAGAAGAAGAAGTCTGAATTAATGTGTCTGATAAAGCACTGTTTTATTTCTTTCAATTGTACATTTTTTAGTATGTACTTTAATTCACACAGGACACACAAGCAAATCAGTTTCACTCCTTCCTTCCCCAAACGTATTTAAAGGAAGCACTGATGTAAAGTGAAGAATAATCAGACAGATCTGGTATGTTATTTCTGCTCCACTATTTTGACAAGTGTTTTTAAAGATTTCTGAGCCTATATCCACATACATAAGTTACTATAGGAAATAAATGAGATAGCCTGTGTACAACATTTAACCATGTGCTGGTCCCTTCTGAGGAAGTTCTGAGGGAATGAGCTTTAGTAAAAGAAATACAAAATAATTATTTACATTAGTATGAGAATTTGGGGAGTTGGAAGTTTATGCATATTTTCCTAAAGATATTAAACATAGAATTAGAATTATCCCTGTTACATTGCGATAAGTTTTTAGTACATATATTTATTTATCCTATCCTGACAGCAAATGCAAATTTTCTGTATCAGTGGCAGACCAGTTACAGTCATGGGCTACATAACGAAATTTTGGTCAATAACGAACTGCATATATGATGGTGGTCCCGAAAGATTATAATAGAGCTGAAAAATGTCTATTGGCTAAATAAATTTAGTGCAGAGTGTTTATAAAGTCTATAGTCGTGTACAGTAAAGACCTGGGCCTTCACATCCACTCCCCATTCACTCACTGACCCACCCAGAGCAAATTCCAGTGCTGCCAACTCCATTCATGTTAAGTGTACACATTTACCATGGTATACAGGGGTATACCAGTTTTTATCTTTCATACCATATTTTTACTGTACCTTTTCTATGTTTAGATACACAAGTACTTACCATTGCGTTACAATTGCCTACAGTATTCAGTCCAGTAACATACTGTACAGGCTTGTAGCCTAGGAGTAATAGGCTATCCCATGTAGTCTAGGTGTATAGAAGGCTGTACCATCTAGGTGTGTATAAGTGCACCGTATGACATTCACACAATGACGAAAGAACCTAATAATGCATTTCTCAGAATGTATCCCATCATAAATGGGCACATTATTATTTTTACTACTAACAGAAATTGTTAGCATTGGTCCCCTAGCTCCATTTTTCCACCAAATGACGTGATCAGTGCAAATGTCATCAATGTACTACAGGAGAAAAATACTGAAAATATGACTTTCAGAGCTTTTCTAGGAATGGTTGCACAGGTGTCTTTCTTCTTCCTGAGAGAGTCCCTGGGATCTTTGCTTTCTAATGACACCACTTATGGAAAGAGAAGAGGAAGATCTTCAGATTGTTACAACCATTTGAAACATAAACTGTGTCCATGATTTTGTGTTTTCTCCCCTTACCTTTTAAAATGTAAACAAATGCCTCCAGGGAAGATAAACTTGTAAGTCTGTCTGGGGTAAATGACCATCTTGCACCTCTACGATTTGTTTGCCATCTATTCATCTTTTAATCCAGGTTGCCAGTAATTTTCAAAAAGCTTTGACTATGTAGTACCATGAAAATACCTACTTTGTTTCCTGAGATAGCACGTGCTCAGTAATGGCTGACTAATTGGAGAACTGAAGACTTGGATGGATACCTTGTGATACAGCAGAATAAATGAAGAGCTTGATGTCTCTATACATGGATAAGGCTTTTCTCTACCTGGACCCAACCTGTCCCAATAATGGCATTTTCTACCAATGCTCCATCCATTCCATGTTACACCCACACTTAGCTTCTGAACTTTTCTTCATTCAATATTTTGAACCCTATGATCTCTCGTTTTTCTCATTTCTCTGAGCCAGCCAATGTCACATTTCCTTTTCAATCCAGCTCACAGCTTAGTTCTTCTGTGAATTCCTTTCAGATTTTTCCAGGATAAATTTGTTGGTTTTCCTTTGTTCTCCCACAGTTTCTAGTGGTGCATCTTTGGACAGAATATGGTACTATGATCTATTACAAACTACCAATACTTTTCAAGTTTAAAGTTGAAATTTTTACTCATGAAGTATACAACAAATGAAGAAAAGAATGCCTTTCTCTCGGAGGATATGTGTGAATTTCAAATAATTTTTTTTACTACTTGAGTAAATTCATTGGCATTGTTAGGCAAGTTGTACACAATCTTTGAAAAAGCCCAATAGAACAATCAGAATTGTGTGTTATTACTGGATAATAATAAAGGGGCTGAAGCTAGAAATCAGGAAAAAAGGAAAAAGAAAAAAAGAAAAAGCTAAGTGATAGTGTAAAAGGCCCATTTCTTTCTTGATAATTTAGCTTTAATAAGTTTTTTAATTCTTGCCAGTTTACATCATGTTCTTATAAAATTTCTTGCATTATATTATTACAAAAATAGAGAAATAAACCAATAAAGCAGAATAGAGAGTCCAGAAATAGACCAAAACACAAAAAGTCACATGATTTGTGGCAAAAGCACCAATAGAGTTCAGTGGGTAAGAGAATAGTTTTAAATTTAAAAGTCTGATCAACTAAATATTTAAAAGGAAAAATTTACTCCTGACAACTCTCAAAACAAGCAAAAAATAATTTGAAAAAGATCATGAATATACGAGGTCTGACAACTAAGTTTCAGTGAACTTGTTGCAACGATGTTGCTAACCTTTTTTGATATCAGAGGGATCAATCATTATAAATTTGTACCAACTGGACAAACAGTTAATCAAGTTGACTATTGGGAAGTGCTGAAAATGCTGTGTGAAAAAGTTAGATATATGGTGCCAGGTGGGTACTAGATTTACTGGGGTGGTCACTTGCTAAGGTATATAAATCTAATCATTATGTAGTACACCTGAAACTAATATAATGTTGTATGTCAACTACAATTGAAAAATAAATTTTAAAAAATGGGAAAAAATAGTTAGACGACCTGAACTTTTCTCAAATTCATGGCTCTTGCGTCATGATAATGCACCAGCTCACACGGCACTGTCTGTGAGGGAGGTTTTAGCCAGTAAACAAATAACTGTATTGGCACACCCTTCCCATTCACCTGCTCTTGCCCACAATGACTTCTTTCTTTACTCGAAGATAAAGGAAATATTGAAATGAAGACATTTTGATGCCATTCAGGACATCAAGGGTAATACAATGACAGTTCTGATGGCCATTCCAGAAAAAGAGTTCCAAAATTGCATTGAGGGGTGGACTAGGCATTGGTATCAGTGCATAGCTTTCTAAGGGGAGTACTTCAAAGGGGACCGTAGTGGTATTCAGCAATGAGTTATGTAGCACTTTTTCTAGGATGAGTTCGCGAACTTAATTGGCAGACCTTGTAAAAGCCCCACTAATTTTTTTTTTAAACAGCTTCAAGATGAGAGCATGGGATATCTTCATGATCTTAGGTTAGGCGAGGCAAAAAGGATGCATACAGTACTAACTTTTAAAAAGTATTTGTAAATTAAACTTAAAAAATCAAATGGATTCTTCACAAATATCTCCAAATCACATGAGAAACTCAATATCACTAGTTGTCAGGACAGCACAAATAAAATCCACAAATCATACTATCATACATCCATCAGAATGCCTGAAATGAAAAAAATCCTACTATACCAAGTATTGGGCTAGGATGTAGACCAACCGAACTGACATATATTTCTGGTAGGAGGCTAAATTGAAACAACTATTAGGAAAACTTTTTGGCAATATTTACTGAAGTTGACAATACTAGCCTATAACCCAGTAATTCTATTCTGGATATATATTCAATGAAAATTGATGTTTATGACCAAGAAAAGATATGTAAAGTAATGCTCATAATAGCAATATTCGTGATAACCTAAAAATTTTAAAGCAACCCACATGTCCATCAACAAAAATAAAAATTATAGCATATTTAAAAGAAAAAGAAACTACTGCTACAAACACCAGTATGAATAAATCACACAAACATAATAATTCTGATCACAAAAATGTGAGAGAGAGTGTATGTTGAGTAATTCCATTTTAAAAACACATACTTTTTTTAAATTTTTCAATTACAGTTGATATATAATACCATATGAGTTTGAGGTGTACAACATAGTGATCACACATCCACTTAACTTATGAAGTGATCACCCTGACAAATCCAGCACCCAACATTATTGACTGTATTCCGTATGCTATACTTTATATCCCCATGACTATTCAGCAACTACCAGTTTGTACTTCTTAATCCCTTCTCCTTTTTTACTCATCCCCCTACCCACTTCCCATCTGACAATCATCAAAATGTTCTCTATATTTATGAATTTCTTCCTGTTTTATTTGTTCCTTTATTTTATTCTTTAGATTCCGCATATAAGTGAAATCACGTGGCATTTATCTTTCTCTGTCTGACTTACCCCACTCAGCACAATACCCTCTAGGTCTATCCATGTCTTGTAGATGGCAAGATTTCATTCTTTTTTATGGCTGAGTAATATTCCATTGCATATATGTACCACCACCTCTGTATCCATTCATCCATTGATGGACACCCAGGCTGCCTCCATATCTTGATCATTGTAAATAATGTTGCAATGAACATATGGATGTACATGTCTTTTAGAAGTAGTGTTTTGGGTTTCTTTGGATAAATACCCAGGAGTGGAATTGTTGGGTCCTTCTTTGTCTCTTGTTACAGGCTTTGTTTTAAAGTCTATTTTGTCTGTTATAAGTAGCGCTACCCCAGCTTTTTTGCTTGTTTCCATTTTCATGAAATAACTCTTTCCATTTCTTTTCTTTCAGTCATGTGTGTCTTTTGATGTGAAGTGAATCTCTTGCAGGCAGTATATGTAAGGGTCTTATTTTCTTATCCATTCAGCAACCATATGTCTTTTGATCGGAGCATTTATTCCACTTACATATAATTGTTGATAGATATGTAGTTATTGGCATTGTATTATTCATATTTTTATCTTTTTTTCTTCTTCTTTTTAAAGAAGTCCCTTTAACAGTCTTCCAAAAATAAGGAAGCACAATGTCCATTTGACTTCTTCGAGTTTTGATGTTACCATATTAGTAGGGCTATTATGCTGGCTTATTGGATGAACAAAAAACTGCCAGCTTTAAGTAGAACACAGAGCAGGGAATGCTATACAGAAGATCCAAGCAGCAGACTCTATGTTGATAGAGGTATGGGAAAAAATATAATTATTTATTTTGTGCAAGTACCAGTCGGAGAATAACACAGACCTTTGAGTTTACGGAGCAAGGCCCTTTCTTCTGCAGCACAGAATTGTTTGTCTTTTGACAAACAACTCCTGGCATAATGCTGGGACATGGTAGAGATGCTATGGCTTACTCTGGGATACCAAATGCATGCAGCTGGGACTGGCCATCATGAGCTGAGTCCTGTGAAATCCATCAAGTCATAATACTGGATGTAGCCAACAACAAATCATAATAACGTGGAAGTGATTCACTGGGAGCAGAGGATGAGCAAGACCAAACTGCACAAGACAGCTGTTGAGCAGGTGTCCTGGGCACCCATAAATTTGCACAAAAAGCCCTCTCCCTCCTCATGGCTGTAACTTAATGCAGGATCTCCTACAGCCTAGTTGAAAGAAGAGGAAAATGCATGCACATAGTTTAGGGCAGGGGTGTCCAAACTTTTTTCAACATTTTTCACCCAGGGCCATATGCGGTAAAATACACAAACAGCCGGGCCACTCACTCGAGGTGAAGTACGTACTGCCTCACCTGGTTTATTTAAGTAAACTAAATATATTTTTGGAATTTGCTGCAGGCCAATTAACAATGGATCATGGGACGCAGTTGGCCCGTGGGCCGCAGTTTGGACACCCCTGGTTTAGGGCTACAACATCTTGGTTGTGGACACCGGCTGAAAATAGTTGGCAGGTTTACTACAACCTCATGCAAGAATGGATTTTGAAAACAGTGGCACAATTACCCATTAGCAGATATTTGGGTAGGGGGAGGGGTCGCATTTGGTCATGACTTTATATACAAAGAAAAGTGGCTAAAGTTTAAAATACATATGGACTCAAGGGCACTGGTAAAGGACCTGGTTAGTAAAACTGAATAAAAAAAAAAGCTATGTAAATGAAGCTAAATGCATATCAATCTGTCAACCTAATTACACAGAAAACAGAATTATTCAAGTGACCTTTGAACACAGTAACTTGACTCTAAATATCTCATGAATATATTCTAAGGACATAAAAAAATTGCAAAGGAATTAGTTGTACTTAGTAAATTTATTAACAATATATTTATTTTAACTCTGAAACTACTTTATATATTTGATTGTATAAAGCATACATTAAATATTTAATATTATCAGGAATGAAGGTTTGCACAGTAATTGAGCAGAGATACAAATATCACACTTAAAAAGCTTTAAACACCTATTATATGAAATTTAAATGTGAATTTTCAGCATGACCTCATGATATAATACAGAGATACAAATATAAACACAGATTATTTAGCTCTGTCCACTGGGCAGAGCTTAGATGCAAAGTAACCCAGTACCATCTGGTACACAGAGCTTTCCCCACAAAAGACGGAGAGCTCCTTGAAGAAAAGTTAGATTCTTTTTGACACGAGCAAAGACAAATGTGAGCTTGGGACACCTGGTGGCAGAAAGTAAGAAATTTCTCAAATACAAATGAGGTTGTGTCAAAAGGGGCAAGTTTGAGTAGCAGCTTTCCACAGGTAAACTTCAGACAGTTCAGACTTTTAACAAACACGTTATATTAAAATTACTTATATCCATATTGATATTCAAAAAGAGAAACAGGAGGAAATGAAATGAAAGAATCAGAGAATCACTATTTTACAAACAATGTGATAATTTGGGGAGGAAGGTGTTAAACCAGCTGTCTAATGATCCAATTCTCCCCTGAATAAATGAATATTGGGTGAAGAGGTGTGAAAAGTGGAACAGGACTCCCTGGGAGAGAAGACAGGTAATTTGATCTAATCTCCTAATAAACGTACTAATAACTGGACTTTCTTCTAATGTTACAAGTCTGATACTTCATTGCTAAAATTACTTTTCTTCTTTTTACATTTATTAAACAATTGTAAATACTTCACTGTAAAAATCTATAACTTCGTAAGCAAACATTTTGTAAATAGAATGCAAACTACTGTGAAAAATAATAATACAATTATTCACATGTAAAACTGACAAATTTTGCACTCATTGAAAAGAAAAGTACGAAACACTTGCTAAAGAAGAAATTTTCCATTACAAAAACTTACACATTTTGCAAATGGCCTCACAAGCCCTTAAGGCACAGCTATGGAGATCTTCCTGCTAAAAATATGTATGCAACTTTTAATATGGTTCCGTAAGTCTGTTGTAAAACCACCTGAACATTGTCAAGAATAAAGTCACATGCCATATTCCAAACCAATTCCACTGACTGCTGCATCCACCTTTTCATGTATTTTATAACTAGATCCAGTTTTTCCAAATCTTTTTTTCTCTATTTAGTACATCGTGTATAAACTCTACTTTGATATAACACCTTGATGTAGAAAGTCACTAAAGTGTATCTATAACAAACTTGAGATGCCTTATTGTAGTATATAAAATATCTTACATCTAAGTAATTCCTTACTAAGTATTTCCAAAAAAGGATATATAAAGGGGAATTATTGTATTTTATTCTTTCTCAGACTTTCTGTTCATAGCTAGTGTTTACCAAAGTAGCATTTGACTGCCAACACAGATTTTTGCTACCTCCTCATTTTCAGTAAGAGGATGTTTCAATCTCCTTGACATCTTTTGCAAAATTCTACCAGAGACACTTTTCCGTCTACATTGGATCCTTCTCCCAGTAGGCACATAGGACTTGGAAATGCCTACTGACTGGAAGCCATGTAAGCCTCCCTGAAGGCTTAATGCATGCTGATTGTCTCCTGACCCTTAGAAACAGATATTTGGCACCTGTCCTTAATGTGTGGACAATTGTGTAGCTTTGTCTGAAAGACAATCATCTTGTAAAACTAGCTAATTTTAAAAATAGCAAGAAATTATACCCACTTTGGATAACTTTTTGACAATGGCTCCTAAAAATATGTTCCTACCCTATGACTCAGAAATTCTGTCCCTAGTTATGTACTCAAAAGAATTGAATGTAAATGTCTACTAAAAGTTATGTACAAGCAGGTTTATAACAGTTTTATTCCTCATTATCCAGATTGAAAACAACCAAGCTGCCTACCTACAGTAGAATAGATATTTAAATTGTGATACATTCTTACAATTGAACATATGCACCACCACCACCACCACCAACAAAAATGCAATTGATGCTACACACAAACCATGGATGAAACTCAGTCATAATGATGAACAAAATAAGCCAACACAAAAATTGTATCGATCTTATTCCATTTATAAAAAATTAAAGAGACAAAATGAATCTATATTGATAGAAGTTGGAAATAGTGGTTTTCTCTGACATCTATGACTGGGAAGGGGCACAATGGATCTTTCTCGAATGTTGGGAATGATCTAGGAAGTTACTATACATCACACTGAGTAATTCACTTTGTGCCCTCTGGTTTTTTATACCTCAATTTAAAAACATAAAAATAGCAGAATGGACTCACATGTGGAACTGAGAATCCTTTGTTAATCGAGAATCCTCAAAAATTCTCTGTTCACATTAAAAAAAAAACACACAAAAAAAACAAGAAACAATTTCGTGTTTGGTTTAAACCTTTAGTGAAAGCCCAAATAAAAATATTTTAATATTGACTTTTATGTGTCCTATTGTTTTACAAATAGGGTAGCTTTAATCTTTTGGTGAAATATGAAAAAATATGTTGTAGAAAATGAATTTAAGTTTCGCTTAGCTCAAACAGTACATAGCAAGCAGTGATTTTGGAGCAGGAGAAAACAGAAAGAAAATAAATAAAAACTGATGACTCACTGAATGAATTATCTGCCCTTTCATCTTCTGAAACTATAATTTTGACAATGAGCATAGAATGTGAACACAGATATATTTAAGATGTTGCTAAAGCATTTTTAAAAAGTGTCGTTTAATAGTTAACTCGTTGAGTGATGTTTGCTTCAATTTAGAGGTGTCCTTAGTCTCAAATGAAACTCATCATTGTCTATTAGTGAATACCTGCTATCTTGGAGACCCTAGGGAAGGGCAAAGTCACCATTGCTAGAAAAATGACTTTCTGTAGGGAAGCGTTCCAGGCTTAAGTGCTGTCCTTCTGTCTCGAGAGATCACTAAAGCAACCAATTTCTTGTGCTCAAATGATTCTAGACATTTTATTGCACGACGTTATAGCTGCTTTTGATCCTTAATGTTTTCCCAGGGGTGATGGGAAGAGGCTGCCCGTGCTTAGTCTTTGAAACCCCTTTAGACTTGCATTAATGGAATGAGTCTTCCCAACATTTATGTTATGTTGCACCTATTCTTATAAGATTCCTATAAAACTCCAGTACTAACTCTTTATGTGAACGTTATTTTAAAAGCAAATAGATCAACTCAGTCAAAGTCTTGTTATTGAGATCTACAATGTGAAATCTAAGAAATGTGCACATCATCACTTTTAAATTTCCCCTATGAATTTATGAATTAAGAATGAAATTATTAGGCTCCTGGTTCTGTACCAGCAACTGTTGTTCACTTTGTCTGTGTAATCTACTCTGAAAGCAAGAGTAGGTCTCACAAACCAATATTTTGTATAAAATAACATTAAGAAAACATCTAGTGAGATATTATTGCATAATCATCTCAGTATTTCATTTAGCTGAACTTTGTTTTATAAAGTAAGTAAATTATTTTCTTCATGGAAGTTCACAGAGACATAGAATTTCCTTTTCTCTTTAATTTTTTTTTTTTTTTGAGTTTTCCTGCTAGAAGCAGAGATGTTTCTGGAGGAAGGCACTAAATCAAGCTGTTAGCTCTGCCCCATTATTTTATACACTTCAGACTGCAACTGGAAATACCTACAGAGAAATTTATATGGTAGCATTAAATAACTTCAAATTCAATGTGTTTCTTCAAGGATGAATGAAGTGTTCGTGTACAGTTTATATTTAATAGTCATGCAGTAGCAAATTGAAGATACTTAGAGGATAAAAGAGGGCTGAGACCTCTAGTTTTCAGTACTTGTACTGGAAATCTCAGTAATGACCAAAATGTTCTACTAAATGTGTTGCTTTTTATGGCCTAATTTTTCTGGGATTTGTATTGTTCAAAGTATTTTGGCAGCTAAAATAAAACTGAACAAAAAAATAATGCTCAAATTCTTACATGCAGCCAAATAATGTACTGGTGTAATAAATGAAAACCAAGAAGAAGAATCCTTAGGAAAGCACATAAAATACAGTATTATAAAATATTAACTCCCCTGTAGATAGCCAGTAGCATATGAGAAATATTAAAACAGAGAGTTTAAAGCTATGAATGGCCAAACATTAATTCAGTTCCTACCAATGTTATCCCAAGGGACAGCTCCAGGGTCTGATGGTGATTTATTTTAAAATAATGTCATGTCCTCACAACTGACCTTCATACTTGGCTCAAATTTCATAAGAAAGGAGAATGCTTGGAAGAAATATTTTTGAAAAAATGGTCATCTTTGCAGAATCTTCCTGATGCCAACCTTCTAAACGAGCTCTGTGATTTTAAAATGGCCTATGAATCGATTGTAAGATCTGTATTGTGATTTGCTGTATAGTAACCAGTGAGTATATATATTTTTTAAATGCATGACTGAAAGTTTCTGAGTTCATACCGGCACTTGATTAATTCTGCAAATACTTTGTAAGTTTAAAATTGAGGAGTACAAATAAAACGTTTGTGAAGTCTGTAGTATAAATAAAACCCTTTCTCCCACAGTGTACAAGGGCAATTTATGTCACCCAAACATTTTTAAAACTCATGGCACATTGAATTTATGAAGTCAATGTATTTATTTTGATAGGAAAGAATATCCTCATGGGGAACCAGAAGGGAAGCATTTTATCACTCTGTATAAATGGAAATATGGATGATCTGTATTGCAATTTGCTATATGGGCTCTTTCAAATGTTTTGAAGTTTAAACTCACATCCTAATGCTATTTCCAATGGCAGCCACTTGTGTGGCTGAAATCAATATTAGACTTTCTGAAAATACACTAGGACGAGGCCTAACTGAAAAATCTGTGTATAAATACTTGCTTGAATTTCACTAATTCAAGCTTAGCCCCTACTTAGAGTTTTAATTTCCATGTGGTCTTTGTAAAGTCCAATAAGCCTGAATTTAACAGAGCAAAAAAATTTTTTAAGCATTTTTAAGCATTAACCCGAATATCATTATTTGCAAAACTTTAGTCAAAATTATTAAAATTAATGTTAGGAAGAATTTAAACTTATGAAAAATAGGCTATCATTCAATGCTTAACATTGTTAATTGTGTTGTACATATACATTTATAGAAAAATAAATTAGCATATCTGTTATATATGGACTGGTACTTTTATTTGATTATCTAAGATATTAATGAAATCTTTCAAATAAAACTTCTAGCATGCCTATAGTGTTAAATTACCACTATGCAGAATGTATAGTAACCTAATCTAGACCGCAAAAGTTTTCCTCTGATTTATTCATGTAGTGATCACTAAGAGAGCAAAACATGCAGATAAATAACGTGGCAGTTTAGTACATGAGAAAGAATGCATCATTGTGAGAATTTCAGGTTTGTTTGCATACAAGAAGTATTCATGAGCTGGTCAAGATGGCAGAGTAGGTAAATGCTGTGCTCAACTCCTCCCATGACCTTATCAAAACCACAACTAAACTACAAAACAACCGTCATTGAGAATCACCAGAAATCTTGCTGAAGCCCTAAAACGAAGGCCATGCAGAAGAAGCCTGGAATGGGCTGGTCTCACACCTGGGTGTGAACATGAAAAATTAGGAACAATATCTCAGCTGCAGAGGTCCCCCCTGAGAAGCAAGGGGTCTCAGCCCCACCCAGCCAGGGTCCAGTGTCAGGGAGAGAAGTCCCCATAAATTCTGGCTGTGAAAACCAGCGGAGATGGCGACTGAGTGAGACTGAGTGGCTGAACTTCCAGGCGCTCCTCTTAAAGGGACCACACATGAACTTACCAACAGAATCACTGGCTCTGAGCTCCAGCTCGGGGGCAGCAGCTGGACACACAACAGGGACAGGGCAGGGGGGCATGGAACTGAGTTGTCAGGACAAGGGCTGTAGGGTCAGCTTTCTTCTGGATGGAGGAGCTGACGGAAAACCAACGTTTCTTTGTTGATCCTTCCCCCTTCCCAGCGTGCAGAGGCAGGCGGCAGCTGAGTCTCCATAAGTTGGCTGACACCGTTCCTTTGCCATGCCCAGATAATTCTGAGACCACGTCCCACACAACAAACCACCTGCCATGCCTCCTGCTGCAGACTTTCCTAGAGTCTCTCAAAGGTTCACAGAACCCAGACAAGCAGCATTTCACTTCAGCAAGTCCCAAACCACTGGCTGAGCAGCCCTAAGCCTGGCACTAGCGACAGCTGGCGTTGGTTCTCAGCTTGGCCTCTTGAGGCACTTCCAAGTATGGCCATCTGTGGATGGCTTTGTGGCTCCTGACAGGTGGCCCTGGATGAACAGCTGTGGATGAACTTGACCAGCACCCAGTGGCCAGCTTCAAAAAAAGTTGGAGCATCACCCAGCCACCTCTAAAGATGACAAACCCAAGGGACAAACTGGGAAGGCACCAGAGCCCTGCTGAAGCAGACTGAAGCAGATTCTGCTCTGTAGGGTCAGTCCCAGCACCACAATTCCTCCACTATAGTCACAGCCAATCCTCACAACCAATAAGCCTGAGGGTTAATTCCTTCCATTGTCATGCAAACGAGCAACCAAAGTTTAGCTACAAGAGAAGGGTAAACACAATCCTAACAAGGGACACACCTGGAGTGCGTGGTTCAGGTGACCAAGGAGACTGCACCACTGAGCCCCACAGCACATCAACTACATAATTCTACTCTACTAAGACTGGGAGAAAATAGCAGCCCTCCATAATACACAGAAATTAACAGAGGGAGGCAGGCAAAATGGGGAGACAAAGAAACATGTCCCAAATAAAAGAACAAAACAAAGCTCTAGAAAAAGAACTAAACAAAATGGAGACAAGCAGTCTACCAGACACAGAGTTCCAAACACTGGCTATAAGGATGCTCACTGATCTCAGGGAGAACTTCAACAAAGAAACAGGAAACATAAAAATGGAGATAGAAACCATAAAAAAGAACCAGTTAGAAATAAAGACTACAATAACTGAAAATGAAGAATATGTTAGAGGGAATCAACAGTAGATTAGATGAAGCAGAAGACTGAATCAGCGATTTAGAAGATAAGGTAGCTGAAAGCACACAATCAAAAGAGCAAAAAGAAAAAAGAATCCAAAAAAATGAGGAGAGTTTAAGGGGCCTCCAGGACAACATGAAGCATACCAACAACCACATCATACGGGTACCAGAGTAGAAGAGAGAGAGCAAGGAATTGAAAATATATTTGAAAAAATAATGACTGAAAACTTTCCTAACCTGGCAAAGGAAATAAATATACAAGCCAAGAAAGCATAGAGAGCCCCAAACAAGATTAACCCAAAGAAGCCCACACCAAGACACATCATAATAAAATGCCAAAGGTTAAATACAAAGAGAGAATCTTAAAAGCAGCAAGAACAGAGCAGTTAGCTACCTACAGGGGAGTTCCCATATGACTATCAGCTAATTTGCAGGCCAGGACAAAAAAAAAAAAAGATTGTCAGGGATATTCAAAGTGATAAAAAAACAAGGATTTACAACCAAGATTACTCTAACCAGCAAGGCCATCATTTAGAATCGAAGGACAGATGAAGAGTTTCCCAGACAAGAAAAAGCTAAAGGAGTTTCTCACCACTAAACCAGTATTACAAGGAATCTTACAGGGACTTCATTACGATGAAAAAAGAAATATACCAAAAATATGAATAATAAAATGACGATAACTAGATATCTAACTATCAACACTTACTTTATATGTAAATGAATTAAATGCTCCAATCAAAAGATAGGGTGGCTGAATGGATAAGAAAGCAAGACTTTCAATATTCTGCCTACAAGAGACTTACTTCAGATCTCAAGACACACACAGACCTAAACTAAAGTAAAGGGATGGAAAAGTTATTTTATGAAAATGGAAACAAACAAAAAAGGCTGGGGTAGCACTACTTATACCAGACAAAATAGACTTTAAAACAAAGACCATAACAAGAGACAAATACCCACTTCTGGGTATTTATTGAAGAAACCCAAAACTCTACTTAAAGGGGACATGCTCATCCATATGTTTATTGCAGCATTGTTTCCTATGGCCAAGATATGAATGTAACCTCGATGTCCATCAATGGACGAATGGATAAAGAGTAGGTGGTACATACTGTGTTTCACCGAAAGTAAGACTGGGTCTTATATTATTTTTTGCTCCAAAAGATCCATTAGGGCTTATGTTCAGGGGATGTCATCCTGAAAAATCATGCTAGGGCTTATTTTCTGATGAGGTCGTACTGTCAGGGAAACACGGTATGTACGAGAACTGACAATTAAATTCACGAACTCACCCTAGAAAAAGTGCTACATACCTCATGGCTGAATATCACTATGGTCGCCTTGGGAGTACTCCCCTTGGGAAGCTATGTACCAATGCAAGCACCTCGTCCATCTTTCAAAGCAATTTTGGAACTCTTTTTCTGGAATGGCCATCAGAGCTGTCGTCGTATTACGCTTGATGTCCTGAATGTCATCAAAATGTCTTCTTTTCAATATTTCCTTTATCTTTGGGTAAAGACAGAAGTCATTGGGGGCCAGACTAGGTGAGGAGGGAGGCTGTTCCAATACAGTTAGTTGTTTACTGGCTAAAAACTCCCTCACAGACAATGCCATGTGAGCTGGTCCATTTTCGTGATGCAAGAGCCATGAACTGTTGGTGAAAAGTTAAGGTCGTCTAATTTTTGTCACACAGCCTTTTCAGCACTTCCAAATAGTAAACTTGGTTAACTCTGTCCAGTTAGTACAAATTCATAATGAATAATCCCTCTGATATCAAGAAAGATTAGTACATCGTTGCAACAAGTTCGTGAACTTAATTGTCAGATCTTGTACAATGAAATATTACTCAGTCATAAAAGAGAATAAAATCTTGCCATCTGCAACAACATGGATGGACCTAAAGGGTACTATGCTGAGTGTAGTAAGTCACATAGCCAAATATAAATATCATATGATTTCACTTATAAGTAGAATGTAAAGAACAAACAAACAAACAAACAAATGAAACAGAAACAAACTCATAGATACAGAGAACATCTTGATGGTTCCCAGATGGAGAAGGGATTAAGTACAAATGTGTTGCTACACAGTAATGGGGATAGGCTATAGCATGAGGAATATAGTCAGTAATATTGTAATAACTATATATTGTGTCAGATGGGTGCTAGATCTATTGGGGTGTTAGAAGGGAGGGAGTGGTGGCACAGTGAAAAGGGGGAAGGGTTTAAGAAATACAAATTGGTAGTTATAAAATAGTCATGGGATGTAAAGTAAAGCATAGAGAATATAATCAATAATATGGTAATAAGCATGTATAGTGCCAGGTGGGTATTGTTGAATAAATATGATGTACACTTGAAACTAATATAATATTTTATGTTAGCTATATTTTAATAAAAATCTTTAAATTTTGTTTTAAAAATTGTAAGTGACTATTATCTATTTTTTACATCAGAACAAAATGAATTTCAAATGTGTAACATTTAGCATTTAGAACATTGCTTCCTATGTGCTACATGTTCTTTTAAAAAAGATAAAATTACTTTTCTGACAATCATTATATGGATTATCCATATAATTAGTAAGATTTCATTGCATATAAAGATCTAATATACTGGACTTGATATATATGTTTTATATAATTCAAATTCTATAATAGCATACTTTAATACATATATTAAAATAATTTGCCTATAAAAATCATGGAAGACTAGGAAAAGAATCATTGTTAATTTTCACAAGACAAAAGGAAAGCAGAACTTTTGGTGTGAATATAACCCGAAAAAGCCATTTTAGTTTTATTATATATTATATACATATTACATACTTATATTTCACAAGTGTGCCTTGATAGAATATAGGTGGAATCAAATACATGCATTGAATATCCTGCTGGAATCTCATTCAATATAGTACATTCACCAATTTTAATTATGATGTTTGTACATTAATTTTAAATATAGATTTTTGAAAATTGTAAAGAGTGTGCAAATATGCTGTGCTACATGTTTTTCTACTTTGTACCATTTTTTTTTCCCTTTTCATTACTAGCTTGCCATGTCTATGTAATGATGCATTTCAGTAGCTTCTTGTCCTGACTACCCATTAGAAGTGCCTAGGTCATTTTTTAAAGTACCAGTGTCTGGTCTCCAAAGATCCTAATTAAATTGGTATGGGGCATGAACCAGGCATGGCTATTTTAGAAATAACTCCTAAATTGATGCTAATATGCAAGCAAAATGAAAAATATTGGGACTTGTGATAAATAGAATGTCCCCATCCTATACAAAGAAAGTATTCATTTTTCAAAAATCCACACCATAAAACAAAAAATAGAAATGAACAGAAGATACCGTGTTTCCTCCCAAAATAAGACTGGGTCTTATATTAATTTTTGCTCCAAAAGACACATTAGGGTTTGTGTTCAGGCGATATCATCCTGAAAAATCATTCTAGGGCTTATTTTCCTTTTAGGTCTTATTTTCGGGGAAACATGACAGCATGGGTGCCATGATTTAGTCCTTTATCTTTAAACATTCTCTTATAAACTGTTTTTCCTGGACCATATCTTTGTTTCCCAGTGCTGCCACTCTGCTGGAATTCCATCTATTCCTGGCTCCGTTTCAATTTAACACACCTGCACATCATGTTTAATACATCGAGGTAAGAATAAGCCTTGTTGGGATGTCAGAGATGCAGTTTACCAGCTTAGACTTGCCCATATTGGATAACATACTCCTGATTTTCATAACCAACGTAGGGTCAAATTGCTGATTTTACTGTTAAATGAGGCTTTAAAAATTGAAAAAAGGATTCTTAAAAAACAATCAATACCCCAAAATTACTATATTTGGAGTAATATATAATTAATTGAGACAAATACACATACAGGAACACTGACTTCTATACTATGGATTTCAGCTTTCTGATCACAGTGGATCTAGTGAACGAATGAATGCTGCTTCTTAATTAAGATACCTCTCCTTATTACTCCCACTATTATAAAAATACAAGTTCACATATACTGAGTACTTTTTATACACCAGGCTCTATTCTTAGACATGGAACATTATTTTAATTTACACAATAATCCATGAAATTGTATGTAAATATACAGCAATAAACAATACAATATAAATTAGGTACTATTATCATCCCCATTGCTCAAATATAGAAATTACACACCTGACTGAACAACTTCTCTAAGTCCACATAGTTTGTGAAATGGGGTTGGAATTTAAAGCCAAGCAGTCTGGATTCATGGTTGTTAATCTTAGTTTACACACTATTATACTTTGTGCTTCATCTTTGTTAGCACTGTATGTGGTGTCACTAATAAAACAATCTTATCAACAAAGAGACAGAATGAGAGAACTCAAGTAACTACCCTAAGTCCAGCAGCTAATAAGTGACAAAGTTGCTATTTCTGCCAAGGTCTAAAATATTCCAAATTCTATCATACGTTTCTGCAACACCATGGTATAAATTATCTTATAAATGCTTATTAAACTTAAACATGTTTTCTAAGTATAACCATTTCTAGAAGATAAAATCACTTTTATGCACATTTGTTTGTTCTGATGTTATGTTGATTTTGGATATGTCTAGAAAGACCTACCCAAGGCAAGTCTAAGAAACCATTGAGATAAAATTTAATGTAAAAAAGTTATTCATTTTAAATTACAACGTGAAATAAAAAACGCTTTATGTATATTAGTTTTGGCTATGTTTATTTTTCACAATGTTTAAATACCCAAGGGACTTTTTAAGATTCATTTTATACTAGTTTGAATTTTTCTAATTGCTAATGAGATAATACAGGTAAAAAAAGAAACACATCTTTGTTCTTTTTGTCATTTTGTTTTAAAAATTAATTTTTCCATTAAATAGCATTTCTCTTTTTGTAGCAAATAATAGATAGTCAATGTCCTTTAAAAATATACTTTCCTAAAACAGGAATGCAGGCTCCTCTAAATTCTATACTACTTATAAAATATTATTTGGTTTCCCATGGGTATTTGTTGTACGGTTCAACATAAAATTATTTACAGTGAAAATAATTGTCTAGTCTCTGGAGATATATACATTTGTATAAAACTATGGTATATTACTTTGCAGTTTGTCTTTAAAAATGAAATATTAACTCTAACTTATGTTACACAGCAGATATTGTTATGGCATATTAACTCTAAATTATTACATAAGAAATCAACAAAACATAACAGAAAAAGCAATCAGGGAAAGTGATGATATTTCCAATAAAAGACACGTCACAATAATCAACTCAGGACAAATTCTGATCATGTAGTCAAAATTGTGTTTAGGACATATAATATTCTAATTTCCACAGTGCTGCTTTTACTGTACGTATAATTCCCACTCTCCAAGGTTCTGCCCTCACCAGAATCTGTTTTCTAAATTAATGAATAGTCCTTTTCTCTACCTGGTTGCTCAATCCAGAAACCTGGAGTTAACCTTTAATTCCATCTCTTTCAGCCAATATCACATCAATCACCAAATGTTGTTGACTCTACTTCCTTAAATTAGTATGTAAGTTACCACTCTTCTATACGTGAATTCAAAGAAATTACCTTTTCAAGGAAATTGTCCTTGCCTTAGTTTTAACTTGTCATGTTATTTAAATTATATATAATGTAAAAGTTTTCTCAGAGTTTTAACCATGGTTTGACAGATCCCTCAACCTCTTCTTGGTCTTGTGGTGTCTCATGATCTGAATGAAGAAAAGGACTCAGGAATGGAGGCTGGGTCAAGATCTTCTCAGGTGAGATTGTCAGGAAAGATTTCAGAAATATTGGTGGGGATCACAGAGGAAATAGCAACAGGAAATAAACACAAATATGAATGTGGAAGTCATATATGAAGGATAATTTCAACCGTATGTAAAAGAAAACTCAATTAATAATGCCTTATGCATGGAATGTAGTTTGATCATCTAATAAGTCTGGAGGAGTTTACTGGTTCAATAGCTTAGTGACATCAGAGTCCAAGGCTAACATCTAACAGCACACTACTTCATATTGTTTTAGCCTCTATAGTTATAGTGAGCTTACTCTGTGTCACATACTGTCCTACTATACGTACATATACTATATATATTTATATTGCACATATAGTATATATGTATATTTACATATTATTATTTCCCCATCACTTGCCTCTCTAGAGAGAAAATCATTACCAGAAGTCTGTTGCATATTTCCCTTTATATCTCATTGACTAGAGATGCCCCACTCCAGCTCCTGGTTTAGGGCCAGGATGATAGCAACATGCATCGTGCAAGGGAAAAATTTAATTTAATAAATAAATATGTGAAACAGGATCTACAAACATGGAAATTCATAAACCTGAGAGGCAAGTCTTTTGTCATTCTAGATTGTTCTAACTGTGACTTTGGTCATGTTTTCTTCAACATATTTCACCTTAATTTTCCTACATCTTCCCCATTCTATACTCTCTTTAAGCCCAGCTTAAATGCAATTTATTCCTCTATTTTTCTCTAATCCACCTTTCTTGAAATACATTTTCTTTTTAATTTTGACTATCCCATAGTGGTTTTGTTCCCATATTGTCAAGCAATTTTTTTTATTTTATTATATTAAATGAAGGACATCCGTTTTCTCTCCTATTAGACTCTAAGTTCTCTGAGATCTTATCAAATTTGCTTATCCAAACTACAAATGTAATTACAGAGAGATAAAATCTTGTATTTTGGGAGATGATAAACACGATGACTTCTATATCAGTTCCATCTCTCAAGACTGTATGATTTTTAATTCCAAAGAGCATGTTACACATCCACCATTGATCCACCTTTTGGATGAGAACTCAAACTCGTAGCACATTTCTAAGCTCTCTAATGATACTGTAATTTGAAATGCAAAGAAACCCAAATCTCAGGAGCAACCAGAACATGGATTTGTTAAAATATCCCTAATTGTTTCCAATTAGTTAGGTGGGTTGATGTGCTTAAATCAAATGGAATTATTGATTAAAAATACAAATATCCAGAAAGTGCCACTTGAGATTGATTCCAAATCAATGGAATGTGATGTGAGAGAACATCTGTATTTTTAAAAAACCTCAAGCTTATTTTGATACACAATGGCTTTCAATAACTATTACATCAACTGCTTACTAGGGGACATTGCCATAGAATAATTGAGGAAATGTGAAAACTGAAGATAAGAATTTGTATGTTCTTTAATGGACTCTGCTCAGTGGGGTAAGATTGTTCAACTGTTCTGTTATTTTGGTAGTAGTCTTGCAACTTTATGAAAGACTGCAACAGATGAGAAAAAATTTAGTATATATTAACAAATACAGACTTTTCAATCAAGGTGAGAGAAACACAATAATTACATAACTTTTGTGGAGGAAGGGATAGTTGAAACTGCTCTTATACCTTTAAACATTCAAATTAACCATAGTGGTAAAACATTTATTTTGTTGGATTCACCACCCACAAAGCTATTGGACTATATATTTGAATTCCAAATGAAGTCTGTTAAAAGTGAATTAGACATAGTAGTGAGTATTTAGATGGCTCGTAAAGGTTACAGAGACAGACTATATTTCATACACATTAGTAGAAGTTTCCAAGGTTAAACAATTAAAGTGTCCTAAGACTGGTTTCTAAGTCTATGATTAGTGTACTTTAGTACGTTAGAGTATCCCTGGTTCTGTCTGATTAGTAGGCAAGACTATCCAAATGGTATCTTATTTTTGATGGAATACATTGATAAATATGTTCTCACACAACCACTCTGCTCTAGCTTTTCTTCCTGTAACACCTCTGTAATTGCTCTCCTCGTGATCAATGGCAACTTCCATAGGCTTAGTTCAAAGTTATTTCTTAGTGTCATCAATCTTGACCGATCAGTAGCATTTGCCACGCTTGTTCACTTCCTCATCTTTGAAAAACTTTCTTCACTTGAAACCTAGGGCACCTCCTACTCTTGGTTTTCCTTTTAGTCCCTGAACATTCTTTTTCATTTGCCTATGTTGATTCTTTTTCTTCTCTCATTCTTTTAAATAGTAACTTTTCCACGGTTTAGTTCTTGCATCATTTTTCTACCCTATTTACTTTCTCTGGAGACCATATCCAGTTCCTGGACTTAACTAACATCTATATGCCCACAACATTAAAATTTACATCTCCATTCTATACTTATGTCTTAAATCTAAACTAACATATCCAATTATTTACTCACCATCTCAATTTGGAGGGCAAATAAGTGAAACAAAATTGAAGTCTTGATCTTTCTCCCCAGAGCTTATCTTCCTATAGTCTTCCTTCTCTTAAGATGGCAACTCTGTCTTTCCAGTTGCTCAATCCACATATCTTGATGTTAATGTTCATTCTGCTTTTTTGAGTCAATAACGCCACATGTCATTCACATGCCACATCCAATGCAGCCAAGATTAGGTCTAACTTTAAAATATATTGAGAATTCCACCCTAGTCTAAACTACCATTGTATATCACCATATTACTAACAAGTCTCACTATTTCTGCTCTTGTCTTTCTATGGGCTTTTTTGCAGCTAGGTTTACTTTGAAACTAAGTCCAATAATTCATTATTCAGAACTCTTCAATGGTTCCTATTTGTCTTCTTCCAAATCCTACCTGATCTCCTCATCTCCCATTCAGTCATTCCACTTTAGCCACACTGGCTATGGAATACATACACAAATCATATAGTCCCCCCACTAAGGTGGGCTTTTGGTTTATCAGTTCTCTCTACTTGGGTCACTTTTCCACAGATGTCTCCATTGCAAACTCACTGCTCTCTCAAGTCGATGCTCAAATCTCACCTTCTCAATGATGAAAATCATGGCTATTCTACTTGATACTGCAATATACTCCACCTCGCTTTTCCTCAACTTTGATAACTTCAATATTTCTCTTTCTGTTTATGTTTTTTCTTCTTGTGTGACTCGTATCACCTTCCTACATAATGCATAATTTACTTCTATATTATGTTGACTCCTGATACTGTGCCTCTTTCTACTAGAACAAAAACATTGAGGGTCAATCGTTTGGGGGTTAGCCCTTATTTTGTAAGTAATTAATGTATGAACTTGGTAAATTCTTTTGACTTCACAATATTGATTTTCTCATTTGGTTAAAAGTAAAGATTCCACTCAGTGGTCTCTAAGTCGCTTCCAGCTGTGTCTGACTATTTTTATTTTTTTTGGCAAAACTCAATTACTTTATAAATCTTAAGTTTGGATTTTACCCTACAGACAGACTATGAAATTCGCTGTTGGAAACACAAGTGCCCAGTTGCAGCGTCAGTAATTAGTTGTTTCACTGAAAGTGCATTACTTTTTATAAAAACTGTCCCCCTTACACAGAAATAACTGCATTTCTCAGGGTAAGCTGTCTTTTCAATTTAATGCATTGTTAAAACCCAAACAAGTATAAAGATATTCTTTTCATTGTAATTACACGCTTTATTTGGATACAGAGTTCAGCTAAAGAATTGTTATAGACTCATTCTGTTGAATGCAGATGGGTTACAGGGTGAAATGCACCTTGACCTTACAAATGAAGTTGTATAGTACATGGATGTAACTGTGAGGTGTAATTACAGGATAAATGGAATCTCTAGTCATTGAATTTATTAATCTCATTTTGAGTAGAAAATAATCGTTTACCTAAAGATGTTACTTTAATTAGCTAAGCCAGAGATTGGTTGAATAATATTACACACTCCTAATTTTGTGTGGATAGGTATGTTTTCAGGTAACATTCAGGAAAATACTGAACTTTTTTTTTTTTTAATCCATAAGATATTATTCTTCTAAATTGTCATTTCAAGGCTGAAATCTTGTTTGGAACATGAGAAATGGGTAGCCATTTCTGCAGGTCCAGTGCTCGCCTCAGCAGCCTTCTCAAGTATCCAGTAGCAGCATCAAATTATCAGAGGTCATGAAGAGGCTGTTCCTGGCAGTATGTATGGAACTCACTAGGGGCATGTCATTGATGCAGCCATAATTTTTATCTATATTACACAGACAGCCATTAGTGCCAAGAGAATTTAAGATTGACCAGTCCACTCATACCCCGACCTGGAGATTGCTACAAGTTCACAAGACTCTAGGGACTCACTAAAAACTCACTTGTTAAAAAAAAAAAAAAAAAAGTCAATTCTAGTAATTTATTTAACTTTGAAAACATTGTTGGCAGACCCTTTCCACTTCAAGTATCTTTTATATGTGAAAGTTATTTTGCTCTGATGAAATACACACACACACACACACACACACACACACACACATTTTGTATAGCATGCTATTAAATGTAATTCAAAGATTTATTTCCTGAGCAGCATAATTTTTGTGTGTGGTAATTCAAATGCTGTATTTTTATTGAATTCTGCATTGGTCTTCTATAATTAGATTTTTACTTGAAAAGTCCCCCTGGATTTGAATTATATTCTCACTCATCACCCTTTGTAATCTCATCCCTGAACATGTTTGTGTATATGAAACAATTGGAACATAACTAGTTTTTGCCCTAAAAAAAACACAGCAGACTTGGATTGATTTATATATCTGAATCCTAAGTATAAAGATAGAATGGAACATTCACATGTAAAATCACATTTGAACATTTTCCTTATCGTTCAATGACAGAAGCACATTGGAACTGAGACCTAAACAGGAAGGCTGTGACTAATAAAATACAAAGAGTTCAGCAACTCTTATAACACAGCTTATAACACTGTCTTGAATGTTAGCAGAATATGTTCACTTCTATGTTGGAAGACATCAGAGTGAGAAAAAAAATATTACTGTAAAACATTAACATGAAGAATCCATAAAGGGATGCAGACATTTTAATGCACTGGTTGTGTATCCTCCTTAACAATACATGTATTGAATAATTGTCCCTTAATCTAATGTCTAGCTTCACTTTCTCTAAATTAAAGTAATGCATTAAATAAAAACAGCATCTGCTAAATCTTAGCAAAATTATTAGTAATGATCACTAATTATTTACAATAGAACCCTGTGAACTCAATTTTTGTCCAGAAAAATACAAATACCTGAATCATGCAAATTAGCACTCATATGGTCTGTAACCTCTTATTAATTTCTAATTTTGGGACATATTTTTGTAAAGATCATTGAGGGCTTCTTAAAATATAAATGTCATTAGTATTTGGTAATTAGATAGCTCAAAGGTTTAAATGTCATGCATTGAGATTAATTTAACAAGAATATTATACAGATAGTCATTTAATTGAGATACACGGACAGGGAAGAGTGGACTAATTATAGCAATCCCAATTTGAAAAATACATGTATTTATTTGTTGAAAACATGTTATCATAGAACAAAATACTCTGTTATTCTAATCTAGATTTTATTTGTAAACGATATCATTAACTGCAACTATCCAAGCTATCAAATGTTCAGCAAATAATAATTTTGCATATAATTATTAGTGTGAGCATGGGCCTTCATCATATTTTAATGTTGGTATTAACATCAATGTAGGTAATATAATGTATGTATTAATTATCAAATACTGGCCTAATAAAATGAGTTTTGATATATGTTCCCTCTTCCTCTATTTTCTGAAAGAATTTATAAAAAATGAATATTATTTTTTTCTTTATATATTTGGTTGGACTTGACATTTGTGGAATGAATTTTAATTACTAATTCAATTTCTTGTAGATCCACTCACATTTCCTATTTTCAGCTTTTGTAGAGAAAACTGGAAAAACAATATGAAGTAATAAGAGTAAATAAACCTAGAATTTTGTTATTTGTCCAAATGTATAAAGCTGTCTCAATATTAATTTACAAGCAGGTTTTAGCTGTTCACTTCATTGACGTATTTGAAAAATATTAAACTGAGTATTTATAGAAATAACTATCTCAAACTCATAGGTTTCTATACTGCAATATTTAATTAAATTATATAATTACAACAAGAGGTACAACTAGGAAAAAAGGTTTTGGTGACATGCACATATAAAATTTAGATACTAAAGACAAGATTACCCAGAAATTCTTAGCATTCTGTAAATACCATTGAGTATATTTTCAGAGGAAATGAAGATCATGGTTTAATCTAGATAAGCATTTAAACAGTGACTAATTAAGAGACCTGTCATATTTATTTATTACACTCTCCAAATTATTCTCTTAAAAACTAAAATTAATTCATTTTTACCTGTTGTACTAGAAATTATTTCCATCATCTGGAAGCACTGGTTCCTCAACTTAAGTATCTGAAAGAAAAAAAAAATTATTACGTACTTTATGGCTGTTTATAAATGTTACAAAAGATGTCAGATAAACATTTAACAATCAGTCATTTATTACAAGAGTGGCAAGAAAATGTCAGTGAAATAGTGACTATGAATCTCTTGAAAAATATTTTACCTAAAATATGTATTACTGGGCATACGCTTATGCATAAAACACATTATAGTGAAAATATGCATGACAAGTAAATTCTGCAGTGGCCATGCACAGGCACTCCTTAATCTCTTCAGAGCAGGGATGCTGCTTTATATTACTTCTGAGGTTGACGAGACTCTGTGGAGTTTAAAGAAAGCCTGATAGAAATTTCAGTGCTGTAAAGCTGACTGTGATCTTATCCTCCCTACAAAGCATAACACACACACACACACACACACACACACACACACACACACACACACACACAAAACTAATCATCTGGAGTTACTCTATATTGACAACATTTGCATTTCAGCATGTCATAAGAGTCTTTAAACTCCATGATATTTTAAAAAGCACTTAATGAAAGTTAGGGATTAAAGCGTCTTCCCAAAATATTCTTATGTGAAACCCTTAACCCCATATGACTGTATTTGAAGATAGAACCTTCAAAGAGGTAACTAGAGTTAGATGAAATCACAAGGATGAAGCCCTAATACAATGTGACTAGTGTCCTTATAGAAGAGGAAGAGACAATAGGAATGCATGGGCCCACCAAGAAAAAGGCCTGTGAGGAAACAGCAAGAAGGTGACATTTGCAAGCCAAGGAGAGAGGCCTCAGGAGAAACCAAGCCTTCAGACATCTTGCTCTTGAACTTCCAGCCTCCAGAACTGTGAGAAAATATATATCTATTTTTTGAACCACCCAGTCTGTGGTATTTTGTTATAACAAACTAATACAATAAGCTTCTCTGATAAAAATAGTGTAGCAAACTCAAAATTAGATATGCAAGTTAAGTAAAGTATATCCATGTTAAGTTCCTCTTGATATTGTTTTTAAAGAAAGTATTACAGCTGACTGTAATTAATTACTGTGCTTTACACACCTTAATGTTCACCATGCTTCTGTCTTGAACCCATTTATGTAGCACTTTTATATGATTCCTTATTTAGTTGTACTCTACATGAAATTTCATAAAGCAAGCCTCTCAAGTGTCCTTGTGATTTCTATTGGAAGTGAGATGTTCTTTTTAGTATTCTTTTTAGTAAAGAATTAAATTTAACATAAATAAATTATTTACTGATTGCTAGATAGGTAATGTTCTTTCTTTTCACAATTTCATTGATTAGAAACTTTAAAAAAGATTTGTGGTTTACTGTGTAATAGCACACTACTGCTCACTTATTGGCTCTACTTATAAAAAACAAAATTAATCTCACTTTAATCAATATGTTCCCTGTGTCACATTATTGATATTTCTTCTATTTTGAAAACATATGTTGGTAGCAGGTTGATGACAGAATAGGTAAATGCTGAGCTTGCCTCCTGCAATGACCACATTAAAATTACAATTAAATTATAGAACAATCAACCTGGACAATGATCTGAAGACTAGCTGAACAGAAGTACTATAACTAAGAATATATCAGAGAAGCCATGTTGAGACTGGTAGGAGGGATGGTGATATGAAATGGCTCACCCCACACCCACTGTGGTTGTTGAAATTGGGAGGGATGTCTCAGCTACAGAGATCCCCCTGAGGAGCATTGGATACTAGCTCCATACCAGGCTCCACCACCTGGAGCAGCAGTACAAAGAAGAGGAGCTCCCACAATATCTGGCTGTAAAAATCAGTAGTGACTCCATCTATCCGGGTGAGATAGAAGGATATTGGAGCCAGGCATCCTCTTAAAGGGCCTACACACAGAGTCTCTAGCTCCTAGGACCTCACCCTGGGCTCTGGAGGAGAGACGGCCGCTTGGGAGGTGCCAGAGACATACAAGGAGAGACTGAGTTGAGTGGATTTAGGACAATGGCTGGAAGGACAGCCACTATTGTCCCTGTGTTGAGCCCTCCTCCTGTATAGCTAGCAGGTGGTTACCGTCATTCTGGTGGTGGTGAGGGGAGGCACTTGACCAAAGCTGAATCTGTTTAATTAGAAAACTCTCAAAGGTCCACAGGCCCCAGATTGGATGCATTTGTCCTTAGTGTGCGATTGCCTTTCATTGAGTGCACCCAGGCTCAGCACTGGCCCAGAAACTGAATCTGCATTACCTTGGTGCACACCACTCGCACCCTCCTGGTGACTCTCTGAGACCTCACCTCACCAACTCACACACCACCCAAGGCTCTTTCAGTGGCTCAGGCTTATGGGGTAGCCTGCAGGCTTCAGGGTACACTGTGCATTTTTCTGAGCTGCTACAGGTCCAAAAATAGTGGCAGCTGACCTCAGTTTACTGTGTAGCCTCTCCCACATGCCTCTGGGTCAAGCACCAGCAGCAGCCCACTGCTACCAAGTAATGCTGAGTCAGTCACAGGCAGTGGCTAACACTGGCCATGTGAAAGCCCAAAGCAAAAGGCCCCAAAACAAAATACCTGGGGGCTAGGTTCAAAACAAACCAGCACCACTTGATTAGCCGCACAAAAGGCAAATCCAAAGGGTGGTCTTGGCAGACATCAGATCCCACTGGGGTGAATCCCGCTCCTGGGATACATCCCCCACACACCCCTCGTTTGCTGTGATCTTGGCCAATTCTCACAGCAAGTCAGCCTGAGGGTCAGTCCCACCCACTGATTTGCCAACAGCAATCGAGGCTCAACTACAACAAGAGGGCACACACAACCAACACAAGGGACACACATGGAGCACCCGGCTCAGGTGACAAGGGAGACTGTGCCTCTAGGCCTCACAGCACACCAACTGCATAAGGCTGCTCCACTAAAAACAGAGATGTAGCAGCCCCACCTAATGCATAGAAACAATGCATTGGGAAGCCAAAATGGGTAGTCAAAGAAACAGGTGCCAAATAAAAGAACAGAGCAAAGCGACAGAAAAAGAACTAAACAAAATGGAGACAAGCAATCTAAAAGATGCAGAGTTCAAAACACTAGTTATAAGGATGCTCAGTGACCTCAGGGAGAACTTCAACAAAGAGATAGGAAACATAAAAATGGAGATGGAAATCACAGAAAAAGAACCAGTCAAAAATAAAAACAACAGTAACTGGAATAAAAATACATTAGAGGAAATCAGTAGTAGATTAGATGAAGTAGAAGATCAAATGAGTGATTTACAAGGTAAGGTAGCAGACAACACCCCATTGCACTGCAAAAAAAAAAAAAAAAAAAAGATTTTTTAAAAAGTGAGAGTTTAAGGGCCTCTGAAACAACAGCAAGCATGCCAGCGTTCATATCATAGGAGTACCAGAAGGAAAAGATAGAGCAAGGAATTAAAAACCTATTTGAAGAAATAATGACTGAAAACTTCCCTAACCTGGTAAAGGAAATAGACATAGAAGCCCAGGAAGTGCTGAGAGTCCCAAACAAGATGAACCAAAAAAGGCCCACATAAAAACACATCCTAATTAAATGCCAAAGGTTAAATGCAAAGAGGGAATGTTAAAAGCAGCAAGAGAATAGCAGTTAGTAGTTACCTACAGAGGAGCTCCCATAATAATGTCAACTGATTCCTCAACAGAAACTTTGTAGGCCTGAAGGGATTGACATGAAGTATTCAAAATGATGGAAAAACAAGGAACTATAAACAAGATTATTCTACCCAGCAAAGCTATCATTTAGACTTGAAGGACAGATAAAGAGCTTCCCAGACAAGAAAAAGGTAAAGGAGTTCATAAACACCAGAACAATATTGCAAGAAATGTTAAAGTAAATTCTTTAAGAAGAAGAAAGATTAAAAATGTGAATAATAAAATGGAAATAACTACATATCTATCAACAATTACTTTTAATGTAAGTCAATTAAAATCTCCAATGAAAAATATTGGATGGCTGAATGAATAAGAAAATAAGACCCTCATATATGCTGCCTACCAGAGACTCACTTAAGATTGGAAGACACACAAACTGACAGCAAAGGAATGGAAAAAGATATTTCATTAAAATAGAAACAAACAAACAAAGAAGCTGGGGTAGCAATATTTATACCAGACAAAGTAGATCCAAAGAAATCCAAAACACTAATGCAATAAAATTGGTGGCCTTATAAGAAGAATGAGAGAAATTCTCTCTATTATCTATCTATCTATCTATCTATCTATCTATCTATCTATCTATCTATCGATCTATCTATCACCTATCTATCATCTATCTATCATCTATCTATCATCTATCTATCATCTATCTATCATCTATTTATATATCTATCTGTTTCTCTTCTTCTCTCTCTCTCTCTCTCTCTCTCTCTCTCTCTCTCTCTCTCTCTCTCTCTCTCTCTCTCTCTCTCTCCCTTCTCTCTCTACAAAAGGAAGACGTCATGTGCATACAGCAAGATGGTGGCTACCTAAAAGCCAAAGAAGAGACCTTAGAATAAAAACTACCTTGCCAGAATCCTGAGGTTGGACTTCTCAGCCTCTAGAACTCTGAGAAAATAAGCTTCTGTTTTTAAGCTACCCAGTCTATGGTATTTTTGTTATAGCACCCTGAGCAGACTCAGACAGATTTTGATACTGCAAAGTGGGTTGATACAGTAATAAATAACTAAAAATATGGAAGCCTTTTCAGAACTGGATAATGAATGAAAGCTGGAGGAGTTTTGAGGGGCATGCAAGAAAAAGCTTGAATTTCATAAAGGGAGCATTCGTAGAAACATGGACATTAAAGGCAATTCCGGTGAAAGATCAGAAAGAAAAGAAAAGCCTCCATTCTTGGGGAATTTGTAAATAATAAAGAACAGAGTGTTGGTAGAAATTTCAGGTGGAAATGAGGAATAAGTTATTAGAAAATGGAGGAAAGGGGATCCTTGTTATAACATGAGGGAAAAAAGAAACTTGGCTGAACTGTGTTCTAGTGTTTTGTGGAAGGTAGAACTTGTGAATGATGAAATTGAGTACTCCTTACTGTGTATAGTAAAATGTAAGAAGAGAGAAATGAATTGAAGAAGAAATTCCTAGGCCGAAACGAACCACAACATAGAGAGCTGAAAAACTGTCAGCCTATCTATACTGAAAAAAAAAATAAAAAAATAAATGCAAAGGCTTGTCCTGAAGAGAACACTAAGGGTATGGCTGAACAAGCATTTGATAAAGAGCTTGTGGGTGTGACTCATGGACTTACTCAGACACCTCGGCAGAAGCCAAGAATATAGATGGAATTGTATCAGCAGAGATGCCCACAGGTTTGAACTAAAGGAGACAGAGAAAGTGGGTTGAAAAGAAGAAAGGCTGATAGACTTCTTGAGTTCCACAGAACAAGACTATCCATCGATCTATATCTATCTGTCTGTCATCTATCTATCTGTCTGTCTGTCTGTCTGTCTGTCTATCTATCATCATCATCTATCTATCATCATGTATAATCTATCTATCTAAAACTACGGTGAATGCTGCTGCCAAGTGCCACCCAACAAAAAGGCAAGGATCTTCAGTAAGGGAAGCGGACATCAAACCTTAGTAACAGTGTGTGACAAGTTTCAACTTGTTTGGTGCCATCAGTTGGTTGTGAGCTACTGTTGAGATAAGGTGTGTTTTAAAGTGTGCCATAAATCATCCTCCATCATTGCAACACTCTGTGTCACATATCGCTTCTGGCATGTCAATTTCTGTCAAATAAAAACATTGATGGTGTATCCTCATCCACCTTATTCACTGGATCTGACACCATGTGACTTCTGGCTCTCCCCCAAAGTTAAAATGACCATGAAAGGTAAATGTTTTGAATTGATTCAGGACATCAAAGCAGCCACAACAGCACAACTAAAGACACTCATGAAAGAGGACTTCCAGAACTGCTTCAAAAAGTGGCAAGAACTATGGGATAATTGTGTTCGAAGTGAGGGGTGTTATTTTGAAGGGGATTAATGGCAATGTGTCTTTTACTGTGATAATTTTTTTTTAATTTAAACATTCACTATATGTTTTCATTACACCTTATAACAATTCAGCAGTAGATGTGAGCTATTCTTCAAGGAAAGGGAGGAATGACCCTGAAAGATATTCAGAGATCATCTGGCTGCCAATCCCACCACACTCCGAGGGTATAAGGCTGTTTCTTCCTGAGTTTCAATGGAATACTAATATTTTATTTCCTGCAATTTTTATTTCAGATTCAAGCAAAAAGAAAAATACAAATCCTCACAACTGATGACATTTTAGAATTCTATCAATTTGAATAGCCTTAAAATTGTACATGTCAAAATATTGGAAGTGTGCTACAGATGCTTAGCCACTACTCATCAAGCCCCTTTCAAGATTTAAATGTATAATAAAAATATGGATGAATTCATTGGAAACTGAACTTTTAACAAAGGAATACATGTAGCCTTGTTAAGCAAGATTCCTTTCCATAAGCAATTTCTTCAAACTATTAGAGATTAAGATATATTAAAATCATATTTTTTCTGAGGCACTACTCACAATGAGAACTCTTTGCCTGACATTCTGAAAATAATTGTAGTAAGATTACATTGAATTATTTAGTGTTACTATATGTCATCAAACTGGGTCACATATTCACACAATAGATACCACATTATTCATAAAATGTCGCATTAGCCCTCTGCTTTAACTATATTTTAACCTTCCTAATAAGGAGGGCAAACGATTGCTTAACTGTTTTTCTTTTAAAAGAAAATATTTCTATAATTATATGTAGATACAATTCAAGTGGCAATTGTAGTAGGTATTTTTTAAAAAATAAGAATAAAACAAAACTATATTATGGTCATCCAAGAATTCAGAAAATATTTTGAATATATTCCTTCCTCTCTTCCATGTTGGGCAGTCTCTCTTGATCTTCTAGTTTTTCTACTTTTCTATTTCTATTTAGTAACAACCACATCTTTCTCTTCATGACTTGTTTTAACGAATTCTGTGCTAAGCCGCCCCTTCCTCCACACATTTCCCCATCCATCTTCTCTATATCATTAGAGGGATAGTAAGTTAGATAGAATAATAGCTTCCAGGTTTATGTACCAAAGCCTTTTTAGGAGACAGTTATCTCTTTGTACTTAAACTGTCTCCTGGGACAATTCTGCAGGTTATTTAAGATCAGCATCCACACTTAGTTGGGTCTTTCTTCTGTATCCCTTACCTCCATGAATTGTCATTATTTATCCACTTGCTTAAGTCAAAATAAACTGCACATCAACACATATGAATGACATTTTCAAGCATGAATATAATCTTCCATTTTTTGGTGGACCCAAATGCCACAACCTTTAAAAACAATTTGTATTTTATTTATCACTAAAAGTATATAAAAATTGTGTAAACTCTGTGTGTATGTGCGTGTGTATACATGTGTGCACTGGGGGTATTATTTATCCTATCTTCATTTAAAGCTTACTTTGCATAATATTCCATGAAACACAAAAGTCTGTGATCCACAACTGAAAACTATAAACTTCACTCTTTGAATATAAAATATATCTAATACTGATATATTTTAGACACCCTTTATGTCCTGTCTGGCTTATTGGAATAATGGGCCAAAAGCCCTTTCTCACTCATGTTGCAACCCATTGTAATATTGTTCAATCTGAGAGATGTTTTCAAAACACTAATATGTTTGATAGCCCCTCCCAGTCAGATTCCTTCAAAGGTATATCATTACAGGGTAAACCTTGAACATTTATCAGAGTGGAATATGTGAAGTAATTTTTTGGTTTGGTGCTATCTTATTCACTCCTCCCATATGTACACAATATTTTGCTCATATACAGATGCTTGTAATTTGACAGTTTGGCATGTTGTTACTCTTCCCTTGGGAAGTTGCCCACATTATGCCCTCTAGACACTGTTGAAACATCACCATCTGTCAAGCTTTGCCTGATTTTCCTAAGTAAATATCATACTCTTCCTTGATAGCACCTTGTTAATAGCTTAATGTGACACATATCCAATTCCATTAAAACGATTTATATGTTTAACTTCCACCTAATATGTGAACTCCTTGAGAACTGATTCAGCCGTATTTATCTTTATATCCCTAGCAGACAGCAATGCAAGAAATGAGAGACAGAGAGAGAGAATCATGCTTCCAAACAAAAACCTCTATATCTGCAACTTCAGATTCATCTAACCATCTGCTTACTGGTCATTTTACCTCAACGTCTGATAGATTCCTCACACAGAAAGGAAAAAAAAAATGCAGTTATTTCCCCCCTTACTCTCATGTTTTCACCTTATGTTTTTTTGACCTAGAATGGTCCACATTAACATTTCTACTTCTATCAATTTTTCAGTCTCCAGTTTGGCCCACCTTTTGCACAAGGCATTTCCTGAACACCCTAGGTAGATAAAGCTCTATCTCCTTGAAGCCATCAAGCAACATTCTTCATTTTATACTTAGGTCAATAAACATTCTTTGTGAGAAAAGAACTTGATATGTTCACCCTCTCTTTTTTGAGATTTTAAATATCTAAAGAATGGGTTCTAATCACTTTCCATTTCCACAGGTCCTTTCAGAATGCCATACACAAAGTAGGTTACCAAAAATGGTCTCTAAGTCAATATTTTTAAAAGTAATATCCTGCTGTGCCCAAAGCTATAAAGGCATCCTATTATTTTTCACCTACATATTGCCTTAACTTATATCTTTGTTCAAGAAATTAAAGTGAAAAAGATAAAATGCTAAACGTGATTCAAAACTGTGAAAACATTAATATTTTTCAAATAATTTTAGGCTCTGGACATGACCTGAGTTATTAGAGAAAATGTAATGAAGAAACAATTTCTTTGAGATTTCTTTCAAATATAAGCTATTTGTTCAATGTAACACGTTAAAAATAAAGGAGAGTTAAGGAAGAGAGAAAATTCTGTTTCAGAACTTATGGTTAGAAATTTTAATACTGCTAGGCTAAACAAAATTGTCTTTATATTGAAATAACAAAATAAAGGAATAGGTTAAACTAGTCTTTTATGAAAATAGATAGGAGATCCAGAATATTCTCTTTTAGCTAAAAGGCTTAATTTCAATTAATGTATAATTATACATTTTAATAACAATATATAAAAAGACATTGTAAGAATTCTTCCATTTTCTAAAAATTCCCATCTGAATTCCATATTCACAAAAAAGTAAACAAGAATGACAACTGTTGTGTTTCCTATGGTTAAATCTGTAAAGATATTACCCAATTATTGTTCATGTATATATTGACTCAAATAAAATCTTTAGTTCAATAAATTAATTAGAATTCACAAATGTTTTAATGCGAAGTGAGTTACAAATTCATGTATAAAAAATACTATCATTGAACTTGTGGACATGCCTTGGATTATTTGAGAAAATAAAGTCATAAAAGCACAATTAAGTATTTTGAGCTGTCTCTGAAATACAGACTATTTACTGAACATAACATATTCAAAATGAAGGAAAGTTAAAAAAAAGACAAAAGTAATTCTGATCCTGAGCTTATTTTTAGAGAGTTTATTGCATCTAGGGGAAATAAAAACAACTTCTTATTTAAAGTACCCAATAAAAGCGTAGATTAGGTAAATCAGACTATTATGGAAATGGGATGAGGTCTAGAGGCTCCTTCACTTTCAGTTAAAAGCTTAATTTCAGGGCAACATTATAGCTTGCCATCACAACACATAAAAAGACTCGCAAGAATTCTTCTTTTCTTAAACTCCTTCATAGTCCCTTTGCAAGGAATTTTCTTTCAGTGGATGTTTCTGTATAAATGACAGTTCGTTTGAGCTTCATCTCAGACTCTGACATGTCAGGCCCGTGTTATGACACAGTAACAGAATGACCTTGGGTGTATGGATTGAGAGCCTTTGGTTGGAAGAGAGATTTTGCTGAAGGGATTGAATGACAGGAAGTTCTGTTGGATTATGTCCCAAAAGGAAGTATAAGAGTGTTTCAAGTACAGACTGTAGCTGGACTCCATAATCTTGTGTTCTCTGGAAAGAACCATGGAGACAGCGGCTACAAATAGAAAAAATGGTTTTCATTAAGGATTCTATGAAATACAAGCACTGCTTCTTTCTTCCAAAAATACAACTTGTGAGGGGAAAAAAAATGTAGCCTTCTAAGTAGAACCCAGTGGTGCTTTGAGATTTGTAATGTCAGGGACCACGGGTCCTCTTTTCACGGGAACATTGGGTGTAAGATGGATGCGGGTGGTGGGTGGCAAGAGAGGTGGCTTTGGCAATGCACCGCTACAAGAACTCCAGAGGCAGAAGTCCCTGAAGACTCCAGTGACAGAGCACAGAGAGATGACGTATGACGTTCGAAGAAATATTTTAGGAGTGAGTGAGGATTTTGCACAGATCTGATGCTCTTCAACCTCATTCTGACAGGGAAAAGATTCAGTGAAATTTGATCCGTGTCTCTTACTGAAGTATAATAATATTCCTCCGTAGTGATCTATTGATTATATCGGTAATAAGAACTAACTTTCGTAACAAAAGTTTCACTAAAGCATCTTCACGAATTAAATGTAATTTGTGTATATATATATACACACACACATATATGTATATATGTGTGTATATATATATAGCAAATAATATATATATATATAAAGCAAATAAGTACAGTGTCCCTCCACATGAAAATAATGTCCCACCACATGATTTTTCCCATCTACCAGCCCAACAGTGAGTTACTTATTGTGTGTCTGTCCTCTTTTCACGTCAATGAAACAAATATTATAAAATTGACTTCAATTAATTTTAGTAACATGAAACAAAGCATATGTAATAATACTATAATATTGCTTTTGAGCTCCTTGGATAAAGGTTGCTTCATGAATCTGGAACTATATTTTTGTATTAAGTTTATCTGATTCACCACGTAATGAAAATATTCATTTTTTGGAAACATTCACCATTTTCTTTTATTCCATTCACCTAGTACTGTCAAGCCTTGTACTTCATCAAATCACATATTTCTTATAGTAAGAAATTACTCATACTTTTAGTGTTATCTATTTAATAGGAAATAAAAAGTAAGTTCCAAAAAAGCCTTTAGTTTCCTGATAATACCTTCTTTGAAGACTTGGAAATTCTTTTAGATTAACACAGTCTTTTTACTAGGGTGATCTAGATCCTTACTTTACACTTTCTTTCTTTTGTTAAGTATCTAATGTGGCAGAATCCATGACAGGACACCAAAAGCTAATTTTCCATGAATTTTAATACTGTTTCAAGGTGAGATTGCTTAACATTTTTATGATTAATAATATATTAAACAGATATCTTTCAAATTAATATTTAATTAAAACAGATTTTAAGTATGATTTCCAACTGTGAGATTTTAAATACAGTAGTCTCCCATAATTCATGGTTTTGCTTTCCTTGGTTTCAGTTACCCAGGGTCAACAGAAGCCTGAAAATATTAAATGGGAATTCCAGAAATACACAATTTATAAGTTATAAATTGCATGCCATTCTGAATAGCATGATGACATCTTTCACATCTCACTCTGTCCCACTTGGGACATAAGTCATCCCTTTGTCCAGCTTGTCCACACTGTATAAGCTTCCTCAAGTTAACCACTTAGTGACTGTCTTGGTCATCGATTGTGCAGGTTATAGCCATGATTGTGTTCAAGTAACCCTTATTTTACTTAACAATGCCCCCCAAACTCAACAGTGATGCTGACAATTTGGATATGTCAAAGAGAAGACATAAAATGCTTCATTTAAGTAAAACTGTAGGTATGTAGAGGAAAAAAAACATAGTACATATGGGGTTCAGTACTATCCACGGTTTCAGTCATCCTAGCCATGGTTTCAGGCATCCACTGCGGGGGGGCGGGGAGGGTCTTAGAACATATCCCTGTGGATAAGAGGGCACTACTGTAATTTACATAGGTAGAAAACAAATTCAAAGTAATGCCAATTAGCAGTTATTAAATATTCAATACATTTTGATTTGTATAATGTCTTGGAAATATTAGAGTGTATCCAAAGAAAAAGTTGAAATAAGGCAAAATCAGTTTAAAACATAGATCTAAGAACAAAGAAAAAAGTATTAGATAGAAAATGCACATTTCTATCTATTTTCTATCTAATTGTATTTTTGATAAAATATTGGAATCAAAATTAAAAGTAATTTAGTTCCTTATAGAATGGTGAACTAACACAGGCTACCCATTATATTGACTCTAGAAAACATGGAAGCATGATAGTGAGCTGAGAAACTATAATTGAAATTAAAATGTGTGGGTATGTAAAAGAGTAATAGCAGCAGTCTCGATAAAGAGGTGCTTAATGGGGAAGTGAAGATTGTATAACATTTCAGAATTATTCTATTTATTGACAAAGCTATTCATCTTTAAATGATATAAACATCATGTTACACACTTTGTTATTGGTTTTCTTTCTTTTCTTAACACTTTTCTCTGATTCAGTATCCATACACTTTCCTGGTATTTTCTGTTTTCCTTTTTTGTATGGAAAGTTGTACATAAATGTACAGCTCAAGGATATTCACAAAGTGGACATACACATGTAAACAGACTGGGATCAAAATTAGACACTATCAGCACCCAAGAAGCTTCCACCATCCCCTTCCTTGGTATCTAAGCATATCACACTCCAGATATAAATTCAGTTTCTTAACTTCACATAAATTGAATTACACAATATGAATTATTTTGTATCTGATTTCTTGTACTGAATATTATGCCTAAAATGTTGTTATATGTAGTGGCAATTTATTCATTCTTGTAGTTTATTATGTCATTTCATGCACACATTGTAACATATTTATCATTTTTCACTTGATGCACATTTGGATTGTTCCCCTTTATAAACTCTAATTAATGGCCTTGCTGTGAACATTTTTATACAGTTATTTTGGTTAAGTTATGTACACATTTCTGTTGAGCATATCATAAAGAAGGTATTCTTGGATCATAGGCATGCCTACAGTTTAACTGTAATGAACATTAGCACAGCATTTTCCGAAGGACCTGTAGCAGTGTTCATTTCTCCAAGCACTGCAAAGAGTGTCATTTACTCTACAACCGGGACATTTTTTTAACCCAATATAAAATGATTTTGACATTTCTCTCTCTCTGTTTTAAAATTTTAGCCTTTTGTGTGTGTGTGGGTGAGTGGTAATAACATTTTATGGCCTTAATTTGCATTTCCTTGATTACTAATGAGTTTGAGAACCTTTTTATATATTTCTTGGTCATTTGGATATTCCTTTAATGTCATGTCTTTCAAATATTTTGTCTATTTTTATATGGGGTTTTCTACCTGTTCTTATTGATTTGTAAACATTCTTCATACATTCTCATTATATGGACTTTGTTAAATATACACACTAAAAATCGCTTCTCACTTTGTGCCTTTCATTTTCCAGTTTTTAATGGTGTCTTTTGATGAACAAAATATGCTAATTTTAATAAAACGGATATTAAAATCTTTGTGGATTAGCAATTTTTGTGTTGGGTTTAAGAAATCTTTGTAATGTGGCAAGAATATTGTTTCCCTCTAAAAGCTTTATTGTTTCGTCTTTCAAATATAAATCTACAAACCATCTTAAACTTATTGTTTGGTATGAAAAGTGGTGGGAGTGAAAACTGAATTTTTTCTTTCATGGAGATATCCAATCAGCCTTGTATCATTTGCTAAAAGACTATCCTTTCCTCCCTATAGTGCTGGGTCATCTTTTACATATCAGGTGACAGTATATGGTACATTAGGCTGAACTCTGTAATCAGTACCAATTTCCTATTTGTCCAACTGTGTCTCCATAGCACAGTGTTATTTTCTATAGCTTTGTAATAGGCTTTGAATTCTGGTGATGTAATTCTTTCACTTTGATCTCTGTGTTCAAGACTGCCTTTGCCTCCATTGCATGTAAGATTAACTTCTCACTTTTGGCAAAAGAATGAAAAAAAAGAAGACTTTGATTGGCATTGTGTTGAATCTACAGATAAATTTGGAGAAAATACTTACTGTTTCAATTTGTAAAATAGGATATTTTTCCATTTATTTAGGAACTTATTATTTATGTATTTATTGATTGATTTACTTATTTATTTACTTATTTATTTATTGGTTTAAAGAGTAGAGATCTTTCATTAGATTTTTCTCCTAGGAATTTGGTGCTTTTAATTGTTATATAAAATAGAGTTTTTAATTTAAATTTAAATTTGTTTATTTCTGGAGTATGTAAATATAATTAATCATGATTGTTATTCTTGTTTTCAGTAAAAGTCTAAATTAATTTTGTAATTAATATTTTCTCTCTAGATTTTTAGGGCACTTGACATAAATAATTATGGGGAAAATGTGTGTCTTTTCTAAACCTATGTCTTCTATTTCCATTTCCTCCTTTATTTCACTGCCAGGATACCCAATAAAATGTTAAATTGAAGTGATGCTAACTAGTATGTTTAGCTCACTGCTGATCTCAGGAAAAAAGTACTAAGTATAATGTTTGCTCTAGAATTTTTGTAGATGTTTTATCAGATTAAGGAATGTTTCTCCTCCAGTTTGTTTACTAAATGGTTTTTGTTGTTTTTTTTTTTTTTTTGTAAAATAAATATGTCTTTAATTTTATCAAGTGCTTTTATTATAGTCTTAATTTTTAAGTGGCTGTCTTATAGCAGCATATTGATGGGTTTTTCTTTTTATCCAATCTTAACCTTTGAGTATTTAGCTCATTAGATTAAAAGCATCTGAGTTTTTACATAGCATTCTATTGTTTTCCACTGAATTCATATGTTTCGCATGATTTTCTCTCTTTTCTTGCCTTCATTTGAGACAATCAATATTTTTGTTACTCTGTTTCTCCCCTTATCTGCTTATTAAGCCCATACTCACATATTCTCTTACTTGTCATTTAGTGTTAACTTTCGAGTTACAAAGTGCCTCCTTGACTTATTGTTTTACCACTTATCAAATAATGTTGTAACTTAGATTACCAGACCTCTATATTCTCTTCTTTCACAATTTGTGTTATTTTAATACACATTTAATTTGGATATACATTTTAAATATCAAAATACATCACTAGTACTGTTTTGTAAAGTCAATGTTACTTTATATTTACATTTGTTCTCCTTTGACTCTGTTCTTTTTAATATTTTTGTGTGTCTACCTGAAATATTTTACCTCTGTCTAAAAAACTCTTTTCAATGTATTTTATGCTATGTCTACTGGCAATGAATTCTCTCAGTTTTGGTTTACCTGACATTGTTTTTATTTTGCCCGTCTTTTGAGAGGACATATTCAGTTTAGGATTGGAATTAATTTCTTTGAACATTGCATAGTATTCCATTATATCCTGGTTTCACTATTTTTGTTGAGATGCCACATCACAGAATAATTACTGTTTTACCCTTTAAATAAATAGGTCTCTTTTTTTCTAGCTGTTATTCAATTTTCCTGTTTGTATCTCTCAGCGATTTGATTATAATGTGTCTAGGTATAGTTCTCATTGTATTTTTTGTGCTTGGATTTGTAGAGCTTCTGAAATCTGAATAATACCTTCCATCAGCTTGGATGACTCTGGGTTACTGTTTATATGAATATATTGTTCTGTACACTACCTTTTTCTTTGCACTGCTTCCAGCCTCATTCTCTCCCTCTCTCTGTCTCACTCCCCCCTCCTTCTCCTCCCTCTCACACATATTTTCTTGGTTTTTCTATCTGTCTTTATTTTAGGTTGAGTATGTTCTATTGACTTATTTTCCAGGTCTTGTCTTTGATCTTCTACTGGAGTTAAACAGCTGTTAAATCCCATCTAGGAAATTTCAGTATTTTAGTTACCAGGAATTTCACTATTTCAGTATTTATGTGGAATTTACATTTAGTTAATTATTTACAATTTTTCTGCTATATTTCACTTGTGAAAACACATTCCTTATACTATGAGTTATTTTGAAGTGGTCAAGGGTAGACGAAAACGATATTAAATCCTTTGCAGCATCTCTGAAAAAAACTTTAAAAAGAGAAAACTGAATTCATGGAGATAGTAGCACCAATTATAAAGATGAAAATTGTCAATAAAGGCCCATTTTGAGAAAATCTCGTTGTTTAAACAGCCAGCTCTAAAATAGCTCTAACTGAGTAGTACTATCCATAGAACTGACGAGCAATCACACCCAGTCATCGTGCCAAAGAGTCCTTTAGTGGCTCTATCTCACTTCTAAGGACACTGTGCGCAACAATGTCAAACAGTTCAGAGTTCAGAGCATAAAGCAAGAAAAAGTCCTGTTTGCTTCCTCACGCATAAGCCCATAGAGGACACAGAATTTAATCAAAACTACTTATAATAACTAATGGACTTTCAGAAATATGATCTAAAATATATGATAAAATGTCCATAAGCTGAAATGAAAGTGAAGCGTGTACTAATGAGTACTTTTAAAAATTATATTTAAAATACTAGAAATATATCTTCAGTGGACAGAACTGTGCCTACCCCTCCCTCCCAAAAAAATCATATGTTGAAGCTCTCTCAATGTGATTGTATTTGGAGATAGGCCTTTTTGGAGGTAAATAAGTTTAAATAAAGTCATAAGGATGGGGTCCTAATCCAATAGACTAATGGCATTATAAGAAAAGAAAGATATCTCTCTCTCTCTCTCTCTCTCTCTCTCTCTCTCTCTCTCTCTCTCCACTGCTTCCCCCCACCCCCACACCTACCACCATGTGAGAACACAATGAGAAGGCAGCCATCTAAAAGCCAGGAAAAGAAACTTCATCAGGAACCATGTCAGCCAGCATCTTGATCTTGGAATTTTAGCTTCCAGAACTCTGAGAAAATTAATTTCTGTTGTTTTACCCAATCTATGGTATTTTGTTATGGCAGCCTGAGCTGACTAATACATACTCTATTGAGTTTCTGCTATTACTGCATTTAACCTTATGCTATTAATAAAAAATATTTTCCCGGGGCCGGCCCAGTGGCTCAGGTGGTTGGAGCTCCGTGCTCCTAACTCTGAAGGCTTCCGGTTCGATTCCCACATGGGCCAGTGGGCTCTCAACCACAGGTTACTGGTTCAACTCCTTGAGTCCTGCAAGGGATGGTAGGCAGTGCCCCCAGCAACTAAGACTGAACACGGCACCTTGAGCTGAGCTGCCGCTGAGCTCCCCGATGGCTCAGTTGGTTGGAGCGCGTCTTCTCAACCACAAGGTTGCCGGTTCAACTCCCGCAAGGGATGGTGGGCTGTGCCCCCTGCAACTAGCAACGGCAACTGGACCTGGAGCTGAGCTGTGTCCTCCACAACTAAGACTGAAAAGACAACAGCTTGAAACTGAATGGCACCCTCCACAACTAAGATTGAAAGGACAAAAACTTGACTTGGAAAAAAATCCTGAAGTACACACTGGTCCCCAATAAAGTCCTGTTCCCTTTCCCCCCACCACCAAAAAGAAGAAAAGAATTAAATATATATATACATTTTTTTCCCTCCATTGTTAACAATAAGGAAATTGATGGTCTGAGATTAATGTCTTGAATTACTCACAGATTTGTTTGGCTTTAATGATCTTTGCATACCACATAAACAATTCTTCATCAAATGAAAGACTCAGACTGAAAACAATTTAAAGGAATGGAAAAGAAACCAGGAAACACAGCACTAAACCTCCTAAGCAGTGGAGACTTATATTATGGGTTTAGGATGGGCCTGGATTCAACTAAATATTTTTCCTCACTATTTAGATATGTTGCACGACATGCTCTCTTCCAGTCTCCCCAAGGTATTATATTGTAATATAAGTATAAAGCCTAAGTATACCATTTTAATCATACAGCCTTAGGTTCTTAGTAACTAGTAAATCTTTTTTTTGTCCTAGTGTTTTTGGCATGGCAATGAAAGGATTTGTGTTTATTTTTATTGAAAGTATCTGGGAAACATCAGATTAGATAATTCACATGTTAGCATGGTGTTCTATTTGAAGAATGTCCTATTTGCATTTAAAATTTTTTCATTGATTTATGAATTATCTCAAATTTGCTTAGTGTGTTAGAATTCTAGCTCTAGCACTTACCGCGTATCCTGGGCAAGTTACTAATACTCTCAGTCTCTGTAAAGTGGGATAAAGAGCTGAATTTACCTATAAGTGTTAATATAATTTTTAGATAATGGACACAATAGGTTAGCACAGTACTTAGTAAATATTTATCACTTAAAAATGTTTGTTTCACTGTCTTTGTGGTTATATTCTAGAATTTCTCAAACCAAAGTGCCCACGGTGTGTTTGAAAATATATTGGGTTTAGTTCTTTCAAGATATTCAGCACAGTAAACCTACATCAGATGCAATCAGATATTTTACATTCATCATCTCATTAAACTAATCAGAACATCTATTTTGGTATATATTAAAGATCTAATAGAACTATTTATCGTAAGATCCCATTTTAGATTTTAAAAGATTTAGATTATGCAAACTAAAAGGCTAAGAGATATAGACAACTGATATGTTAGTGAGAGATTAGAGAAATTCATTAAAATGGAAAAACATTGACTTAGCTTTTCCATGTAACCATTGAGCAAGATTGATGACCTTGAACACGTACCTGATCATGTTTTACCCCTTTTACTCAAGGTGCATTTGAGGATATTACTCTACCAGAGAATCACTCTGTATTCTTTCCTCCTGGGGGTTATGGGTACAAGTGGATGTATATATGTGGCTGTAGCTGTTTCATTTCTACAACATGTACTGAAATAAAATATTACTATAGTTTAAAATATTTGAGTTAAGTAAAAAACTACTTGGCAGAAAAAAATAAACCATTTTGGCGTTTAGAATTTGTAGGTTTTTAAAACAATATAATTATTAAACATTGGGATTGTTTATTAAGCACAGAAACATAAACTCTTAATGATATCTCATTGATACCCACTTAATTATTCCTCTATCCAGAGGATGTCTCTGTGAGTACTCCTCCATTATTTACTAGAAAAAAAAGTGCTATCAAAATCAATTAGAGTTTGTCCACTTTGGGGGGCCAATGAGGCAGAGAATTAACCTCCAAGTAATTTCCAAAGTCATTAGCAGCTGATGGCTTAATACATCCACTGCCACAGGCACCAGGCACTTTGGAACATTTGCAAAATGCATGGTACAGAGTGCAGGAAACGTTATCTTCTGGGTCACAACAGACCCATGAGCCATGGTTTTTTATTTATTTTACAGGCATAAAATCCCCTGAGGTCCAGGAAATACACAACTTAATCTTATTATTAAATACATCTCGGAGGTCAACAGGAAATCCTATATTTTCTAACACAAAGCAAAAGTCTTCAATCACTTAATTAAATTATTCTAAAAGGCACAATAATGCTAAAGGATTAATATGAGTTCAGATGAATCTTTTATTGAATTTCTTTTATAATATAAAGAAGCAGGAACCACTTTCAGACATTATGACTGTCTGATGAAACCAGATGATGAAATATGATGAAATCTCTTGAAGTAATTGATTACTTAAAATAAAAATGAAATCATAATGACTTAATAGAAACTGTCATCTAATTACCTTTTAGGTTCTAAGTTATTGGAATAGACAATACAAACACATTAACTGTTTGTCTAAACAGTTAGTCAAAATCTAATTATTTTATATTTTTAAAATTATAACTGTTTATGTCATTTGAGAGTCTGATTTGGACATTACCCTAAAATTTGGAAAACCTTGTATCTTCTATTTAAGTACATATATGTTACCCATACGGGCTAATAAGTCATCCTCTTATTTACTGAATAAGAAATACCTAGGCTAGGAAGAAAATTTCTCCTAAGATGCCAGAATGCCAGGATGAGAAAACATAACAGTATGCTCAGCACCAACATGTCTAAGGAAATTCTCCTTCTGCATTCTGCCAGACAGATAAATTCATTTACATTAGCGTCTAAGAAAGATAACCTAATAAAGACACAGTGGGAAAGGAAACTGATATTGGGTCAGGGGGAAAAAACAAATGAACCATTTGTTAGGATGTATTTAGACTACCATTTCCAATACAGGGTGATCAAATGAGACTAAATGTCCACATTTTCAAAAGACTGAAGACACGTAACAGCATTTGTTTTGTTTTTCTGCTGCAGAGTCTAATTAGGTACAATGTTTCCTGATTCAACCTTAATATTTATCTCATCAATTCAAAGGCCTTTGGCTTATAATTATCATGTAATACATATAGGAAGAGCTCTCAAGACATTCACAGAAAAATATCTTCAGAGGTCTGGTTAATCAAATTGGCAATACCCATAGAGGAAACAGGCAATCTGAGGATTTCTCCGAAATCTATATATCCGCAGATATCTTCTGCTCCAAAGCATGAAATGCTCACTATTAAAACCCTAACAGGTTAGTGAGGCAGGATTTGGCAATCCCTGAGAACGCCACTTAATGGGCTCCGGGCCATGAAGCAAGTGTGGGTGTGGGCCGGGGCTGGAAAGGCAGAGGTTAAAATGAGGAGATGCTGGAGGGAGCCGGGTCATGCTAAACTGAGAGGAAGGGCCAACAATTTATATATTATTTTCCTCATGTGTCTTTACTGTGCTTCTTAAATTTGTTTCAGTTTCCTTTAGCCTAACAGATTATAGTTTTAGCAACACATATTTACCAACACAACCATAACTATAATATTATGCTATCCACAAATAAAAATTTATTATATTCCAGACATTGTGCTAAGCATTACTTTTAAGGTGTCTTTGATAAATAAGCACTTCCGAAGATTTTGATACCGGAACTTTCTCAAACTAGGGTAGTTAGCAGCTTGCCAAAAGAATCTAGATGCAAACTAGAATACAAAATCCCTTTACTATTTAAATAGAAAATATCAAAAGAAATTATAGGTTTTGATGGACTACTTTAGCATATGCCTCCCTTCACATCCCATCAATACAGGTTCTTAGCTTTCAGCTAGAGAGTTACTTATAGTTGAGAAGTATTATTACGGAAACAAAAACTACATGAAGATTCATTCAACAGATTTGAAGATGAAATTTACTATGTGGTATTTAAAATGTGTATGTCCTCATAAATAAAAATTGTGCCCTCGTGCAATGATCTCCCCTTATAAATTAATGCATATACAGCCACTCAGTTTATCATTTAATTAGCAGATCCTAAGCAAATCAGGCACTGCCTAGCTTATTCGTATCCCTTCTCTTTGACAGTAATATTATCAGTGAATTAAATCCTGCAAGTGAGGCAGATGGTATAAATAAGCTGCTTATACCAACACATCGCACGTGCAAAAGGTTAATTGTATATTTTTCCCCAGTCTAACAATATTTAGAACAAAATTATATTTTCCTACCAGTTCAATTAATGTGATGACATTAATTAGAATCACAACAATTCTAGCACTATTAAAAATTAACCATAAAATTATTAATGTATTTTTTTTAATCTAATGTTATTTGACCCCTTAAATGGTATGTTATGCTCACAGTAGTGGAAATGGCATTCAGATACTAGTCTTTAAAAACTGAAGAGTCCTAAAAGTGACAGTGCTCTGCTGGTAGGTGTTCTGTGCAAAAGCCATTGAAGAGTGCATGCCCCAGGCGCTTTCTCAAAAGATAGTCCGTGTTCATGCACTGGAAGAATCAACATAGTTAAAATGGCTATCCTACCAAAGCTATACAGATTTAATGCAATACCAATCAAAATCCCAATGGCATTTTTATTTTTAAAGAAATAAAACAAAAAAGTCATCAGAATTGTGTGGAATCACACACACATAAAACCCGAATAACCAAAGCAAATACTAAGAAAAAAGAACAAGGCTGGAGGCATCACACTCTCTGACTTCAATTTGTAGTACAAAGTGACAATACTCATAACAGCATGGTATTACCAAGAAAACAGACATACAGACCAATGGAATAGAACTGAAAACCCAGAAGTAAACCCACATGTATATGGGCAGATAATTTTAGGCAAAGGAGCCAAAAACACACAACGGAGAAAAAAAACCTCTTCAATAAATCGTGCTGGGAGAATTCTAAAGCCACGTTCAAAAGAATGAATCTAGACTGCTATCTGTCACCAAATACTAAAATTAACTCAAAAATGGATCAAAGATCTAAACATAACACCTGATACAAAAAACTGCATAGAAGAAAACATAGGTACTAAACTTATGGACCTTGGGTGTAGAGAGGATTTTATGAATTTGACCTCAAAGGCAAGGGAAGTAAAAGCTAAAATAAATGAATGGGACTGTATCAATCTAAAAAGCTTCTCCACAGCAAAAGAAACCATCAACAAAACAAAGAGGCAACCAACCGAATGGGAGAAAATATTTGAAAACAACTCCTCTGGTAAGGGGCTAATATCCAAAATATATAACGAACTCATACAACTCAACAACAACCACAACAAAAAACAAACAATCCAGTTAAAAAAATGATCAGAGGACCTGAACAGACACTTCTCCCAAGGAGACATACAAAAGACCAGTAGATATATGAAAAAATTCTCAACTTCACTCACTATTAAGGAAATGCAAATCAAAGCCACAATGAGATATCACCGCACCCCTGTTAAAATGGATATCACCAACAAGACAAATATTAACAAGTGTTGGAGAGGCTGTGGAGAAAAAGGAACCCTCATACACTGTTGGTGGGAATGAAGCTTGGTCCAGCCGCTATTGTAGGCAGTGTGAACGTTCCTCAAAAAATTAAGAATAGAATTACCCTATGAGCCAGCAATCCCTCTCCTGGGTATCTACCCCAAAAATTTGAAAACATATATCCATAAAGATATATGTACCCTGATGTTCATTGCAGCCTTATTTATGGTGGCCAAGACATGGAAACAACCAAAGTGTCCTTCAATATATGAGTATGATTGGATAAAGAAGATGTGGTATATATACCCAATGGAATACTACTCAGCCATAAGAAAAGATGAAATAGTGCTTTTTGTGACAACAAGGATGGATCTTGAGATTATTATGCTAAGCAAAATAAGTCAGACAGAAAATATCAAGAACTATATGATTTCATTCATTTGTGGGATATAAAATTGAAAGCAACACAGGAACAAGACAAACAAACAAACAAAAACTCAGACAACAGTGTAGTGGTTACCAGAGGGTAAAGGAGAAGAGGGGTGGTAAAAGCAAGTAAAAAGGGTCAAATAGGTGGTGATGGAAGGAGAACCGACTCTGGGTGGTGAGCACACATGTGATATGTAAATGATGTATAATAGAATTGTACATTTGAAACTTATATAATTTTACTAACCATTGTCACCCCAATAAATTTAATTTAAAAAAAAGTAATTTGCCCACAGAAGTATACAATAATCTCAAAATGGCACTAAGGGACTAATGATACTGTTGGTTAGCTCTGGTTCTCAAACATATAAAAACACACTTGAGAAGGATCTCAATAGGAGGTTATAGATTTCAACTCCATAATCCCAAATATTTCAGACACACAAGCTTATGGCTTCCATTTTCAAAGTCATTGTTGTTGTTGTTGTTTCTAATGCATATGTCATTTTAATTCATTTATGTCAGATTTTCTAAACTAGCTAACTGTAAAAATCTCATATTTGGGGTAAAATCTGAACAGAGTATAATATTTGTGGGCAGTAAGCACATGGATGTCACACATGTGTGCCTATCATACTTTAGGCTCCTTATGAGCAGTGTCTTTGTTTTAAACGTATCTAACTCTCCAGTCTAGTATAGGTGCCAGAATGAGGTAAACAGATCGAATATTTTTTCAAAGGAATAAATTGAGACTTTAAATTATTGAAACTTAACATTTGCAGAAATAGCTTACATTGCTATAGTCGTAAGTAACTATGTCATGTGTGGCAGTCTCCTCTTTGTGTTTTTATTAATTCACCAGGAGTGTGTTAGTTTTTAATACTGTTGACCAAGACTAGCTATACGGTTGGGAGATTTGTTGTAAAGTGTTGTAAAATGTTACCAACAACAAAATGGCAAAAGGTCAGTCACATGATCTCAACCTGAAGTTTTATCCTGAGACACCGTAAAACAAGGTCTGATTGCTATCTATGACACCAATATCAAGCCAGAAAGAAGAACCCCAGATAGGAGATTCCCATAAGGGCTTCCCTTCAGAGCACCCACAGATTTTTGTAAAGCTGTCTTTGAGCATAATTCTACCCATTAAATTGTTATCATATAAAACAAATGCAAAATTATTTTGATAAAAACTTACCATATTTCATAAGCTATTTTTCTAGTTTAATATTTGGGTATATGTTAAATCTATGTTCAAAAACTTACCAAAATTTTATGTTCTTTATAATGAATTAGATTTCCTTCATAGAACTTCAGTACTTTTTTTCCTTTCTTTAGAAAAAAATATTTGTTTATTTTTTTCAGTTACAGTTAACATTCGATATGATTTTACATTAGTTTCAAGCGTATAGCATAGTGATTAGACATTTATATAATTTATGCAGTGATTCCCCTGACTAGTCTAATATCTACCTGGCACTATACATATTTATTATCATATTATTGACTATGTTCCCTGTGCTGTACTTTACATCCCCATGACTATTTTGTAGCTACCAATTTGTATTTCTTAATCCCTTCACCTTTCTCGCCCATCCCCCAATTCCCCTCCCATCTGGTAACCATCAGTTTGTTCACTGTATCTATGAGCATTTCTGTTTTGTTTGTTCATTTATTCTGTTCTTTAGATTCCACATATAAGTGAGATCACATGGTATTTGTCTTTCTATGTCTGACCTATTTCACTTAGCATAATACCCTCTACTTCAGTACTTTGGATCCCTGATTCATGTCAGCTCTTGATGATGTTGCCACAACTGAACTCTCAGCACCATGATATGGAATTCTTTCTGACCTCAATTTATTATTTTTATGGGCTTTGGAGAGGCAGATGAGTTGCAATCATGACTGTGCCATAACAAATCATCATTGGAGAAATTATTGAATTTCACTGTGGATCTGTTTAAATGAACAATTTATTCTGAGATTTTTGTAAAAGTTAGAAGCACATGGTAAATTCACCTCCAAATAGAAAGCACTCAATAAATGGTCTTCTGCATCTTCTGGAACTAAATCTCTTCATCCTGATCAGTAACATCAATTCTTTCTTATTGTTCTGCTCTCCCTGAGCACCTGACCATGTACAGAACCCATAGTCAATCATTTTAACTTTATTCTTACTTTGGATTTACTTTTTAAAAACTCTGTTTGGTATCATATCTGGTTAACCCTATATTAATTCTTTTTTTTTTCAGTTTTTAAAACTGCATCTATTTCTGGAATAGTCAGCACAACCCGAGGAAATATAATCATGTTAATTACACACACTCTTCAACATCTTTTCCAAAATCGAGGTTCATATTTTAGAATTGCTGATGCATGTTTCATTAATGTTTCAATGAATGTCAAACTTACAATATCCAAATAAAATCTTTGTTTGGTTTATCTTTTTTTGTGTCCAGTTTTATTGAGCTATATGACATATAGCACTGCAATTGTATAAGGTGAACAACATAATGATTTGATATGCAAGATCTGACAATTAAGTTCACGAACTTGTTGCAACGATTTTGCTAACCTTCTTTGATATTAGAGGGATTATTCATTATGAATTTGTACCAACTGGATAAACAGTTAACCAGGTTTACTCTTTGGAAGTACTGAAAAGGCTGCGGAAAAAGACGAAAACAACTGAACTTTCCGCCAACAATTCATGGCTCTTGCATCACAACAATACAACAGTTCATATGGCACTGTCTGTGAGGGAGTTTTTAGCCAGTAAACAAATAACTGTATTGGAACACTCTCCCTACTCACCTGATCTGGTCCCCAATGACTTCTTTCTTCACTTGAAGATAAAACAAATATTGAAAGGAAGACGTTTTGATGACATTCAGAACATCAAGAATCATAAGACTGCTCTGATGGCCATTCCAGAAAGAGTTCCAAAGTTGCTTTGAAAGGTGGACTAGGTGCTGGCATCAGTGCATAGCTTCCCTAGGGGAGTACTTTGAAGGTGACCATAGTGATATTCAGCAGTGAGGTATGTAGCACTTTTTCTAGAATGAATTAATTGTTCGACAGCGTATGTATATATAGCAAAATTATTACCACAATAAGTTTAGTTATTAGGTTGCTTTCATGTCTTGGCTGTTGTACATAATGCTGCAATGAACATGGGAATGCAGATACCTTTTCAAGATCGTGATTTCATGTCCTTTTGATAAATACCCAGGAGTGGACTTGCTAGATCATAAGGTAGTTCTATTTTTAATTTTTCGAGGAACCTCCATCCTGTGTCAATCATGGACGAATCTATTTACATTCCCACCAACAGGGCACAAAGCTTCCCTTTTCTCCACATTCTCTTCAACACTTGTTGTTTCTTGTCCTTTTGATAATAGCCATTCTACCAGGTGTAAGATGATAACTCACTGTGGTTTTGATTTGCATTTCCCTGATGATTAGTGATGTTGAGCACCTTTTCACGTACCTGTTGGCCACCTGCACCTATTACCTTCTTTGGAAAATTCCCTATTTTGTTCCTCTATTCATTTTTTAATCAGATTTTATTTTGCTATTGAGCTACATGAATTTTTTTATACATTGTATATTAACCCCTTACCAAATGTATGCTTTGCAAATATATTCTCTCATTTGGTTGATTCCATTCCATTTTGTTGATGGTTTCCTTTTGTGCAGAAGCTTTTTAGTTTTGTGTCGTCCCACTTGTTTATTTTGTTTCCTTTGCTTTTGGTGTTATGTCAAATAAAATCATTGCCAAGACCAATGTCATGCAGTTTATCCCTTATTTTTTCCTCAAGAGTTTTATAGCTTCGGATCTTACCTTTAAGTCTTTAATCAGTTTTGAGTGAATTTTTATGTGTCCCGTAAGATAGGGGTCCAGTTTCATTCTTTTGCATGTAGATGTCCAGTTTTCCCAGCATCATTTATTGAAGAGACTTATCTTCCCCAATTGTATATTTTTGGCTCCTTTGTCATAAATTAATTGACCATATGTGTGTGTTTATTTCTGGATTCTCTAATCTGTTACATTGATCTATATATCTGTTTTTATACTATACTGTTTTAATGACTATAGCTTGTAATGTAGTTTGAAATATAGTTTGAGATCTCCAACTTTGTTCTTCTTTCTTAAGATTGCTTTGGCTATTCAAGATCTTTTGTGGCTCCATAGAAATTTTAGCATTTTTTTTTTCTATTTCTGTGTAAAATACCAGTAGCCTTTTGATTGGGATTGCATTGAATCTGTAAATTGCTTTGAATAGTTTGGACATTTTACCTTTATTAATTCTTCCATTCCACAAGCGCATAAGATAATTCCATTTATTTGTGTCTTCACCTCAAATCTTATTACCTGCTGTCTCAGATTTGCTGTTTGTTATTCTTCTAGTGTTTAAGCTTAAATTATTGAACTCATCTACTCTCCTGATTGACAATCTTGACTATATTCGACTACTTCCCAAGTTCTTATCCTAAAACACACATCTTTGCAGTCGGTTACATTGCTTAAAAGTTTTAGTGGTGCACCTTTGATTTTAGAGTAGTGCTTGAAATCCTCCTGTATTTGGCCTCTAAAATTTTTCCTAGATGTTCCTTGCCTAACTCCAATCAATTTTTCATACAATAGAAAAATTTTTTTTCCCTTAGTAGATCATATCTTTACGAAACAGCTGCAATGCATTCTCAATGCACCCAGAGGGATTTAGAAAATATCCAAACCTTTTCTGATGGCCCCCAAGGCCCTGGATAATCAGTCCTTTTCCTGGCATTCTAATTGTATTCTATGCCAATCTCCATTTTCTCATTATATTCTCATCACACTAATTGTTCTTTCAATTAATTAAAAAGTTATGTTCTTTACCATTTTGAGCTCTGTGTTTATACTGATCTTCCAACTCGAATGTTATTTTCTCCCTTGTTTCACAGGCTTCATTCCTCTTAACTTTAAGTTTCAGAGAGTCCTTTCCTGAAATAGCTGCCTATTTCCTTATTAATACTCATTTTAATTTGTAAGTGCTTTGCAATTTTAATTTTTTCTATTCCTCAAATTAGTACAAAGCCAAATAAGGGCAGTTTATTTCCTTGCTTTCTTCGTCAACTCATTTCCTAATATGCGAGTAGTTCCTTGGAACTCAGAAGCATCTAAGCCTATGAATGAACAAGTCAGTGAACACTAGGTGCTCAACAAATATGTGTAAATTATCTGTCAATCCAAATTGAATTCCAAGAAGGTGACAGCCATAAAGGAAAGTACAAAATATTTCTAGTGAAGGAAAAAAAAGAAAGTGGAAAATCCATTTGTTTTTTATTGTACAATAGTTTATTTCCAAAATGTCATTGATGGATTAAGTTGTTTACTGCGGAAGAATATTGAATGGCTTTATTTCGATATATCACAGTTTTATTATAAGGGTAGATTTATAATGTCAGATGTCAAAAAATATTTGTGCCACCAAGATTTAATACTTATTTTTCTCAATTATCTTTTCCAATTAAATGAATGTAATGTAGAACAGCTTGGTAAACTAGATTTCTATGATTCTGCAATTACTTGAGGAGGTAATTAATGTTACACATACAGCATAAAAGATTTAAAAACACATATGTATATATACATATGTAAATATAAATATACACATATGCATGCATATATACATACATATATATCCATAAAGCAGTCATTACCAGTTCATTTAGTTAGATCAGTATAGGTATGATTACAGCACCAACACACCCCACATCTTCGTTATACTTTTTCCTCTGTGCCATGGTACACAAATAGTTTTATTAACTCTATTTAACTTCAGAAAGAAAATCTGAAAGAAGAAAAACTCAGTAGAATTTCCTATCAACGTTTCTCTCTTCAAGAGCAAATGGCCAGCTTGCACTGCCAAGTGCAACTGATAGTTATCTTTGTCACCTTAAACTTGCATTTAAACCAAACCTTGAAAGAAAACACGCTCCTCATGATTTAAGCTTTATAAATAATCATCTGGTGCCCTGGAATGATATCACTACTTTACATCAACAGAATGTTTCAGTTTTGTACTCATTGAGGTACATTTTATTTTTCTTTTACATTTGATATTATGTGTTTCTCTTAGATTTTTCCTCATTTGCTTGGTCAGTGAGGAATTTGTTTGTTTGTTTGTTTGTTTGTTTGTTTGTTTGTTTTTAGCATATTAAAACTTCTAATTACTTTGCACAACAATATCTTAGTTTAATAATTTACCTTTTATTCCTCTCAAGAAGACTGGTTTATAATCCAAAAGCATACTTTAATAATTACATGATGTTATTTAAAGTCTGTAATATATAAGCACATTCATCATATCTTTGCAGATACAATTATATAATGTTTCCTACACGATTAAAATTGTTTATACTGATGGTAAATCATCCTTGCTGTTATTGTAATATTAAGTCCACAGAAATTTCAGAGGAGTTCTAAATTTAGTTCTTTTTTAAAAAAAGATTTATGTACTATTGGTCTTCTTTGATTAAACTATTTATCACTGAAGGTAATTACCTCATTTTTCTTCCAGCTTTTCAGTGTAGATTCATTATTATTTCATATGTAATTTCTAAAAACTATTTTATTCTATTTAATCCTTTTCAAAAGGCAAAAACATTAACTGAAATATGTATTTAGGGATAAAGAGGACCCCAGCTGGTCAAACAAAAATATATTTTGGTATGAAATTTTCCATTGAATAGGCCTTCATTATGATATCCCCTCTTTTAAAACAGTCCATTAAATTCTAAAACAATAGACAAATTGCATGGGAATGAATGAAATCATAATATTCTGATTTTCTCTCCTGACAACTTATCACTACATTTCCATATTCAACTCATTTAATTTTGTTACATGGTTCATACATACATTCTGTTAGGTGCACTTAATGTTTTATTGAATCCTTACTACAGGTTAAGCACTTTGTACAGATTTCATTCAATTCTAACAAAAACTTTATATGTAGGTGCTTCAATTACACACAGGAAACTAAGACTTAGAGGTTAAAATACATTTTCATGGTCATTCCAGGATCTGACTTACTCAGGTAGCCCAACTCTGTAAACCTATCATAAGGGAAGAGAAAGGGAACAACTGGTTATCCTTGAAACTCGTTCTCAGAGTAAGTATCAGCCCTCGCTATTCTAGGATGTGCACAGAAAATGACTCCCCGTTAACTCATAGTTTCATTTAGTCCATGTTTGCCTTCCCCTGTTTCTGCAAAATTCACCCCAATGGTTTTGAATACCTTCTTGCAATCGGCTCCATTATAGTTCACATCAGTTTGTACCTGAGGCAGAACAAACAAATAAACAAACAAAATAAAAACTCAGTTGTGAAGCTAATTATCTAGTCATTTCTCTCTTAAAGTGGTTCAAGAAGATAATTTCCCAGTTTTCATCTTTGGTGTCTGCATCATTCCCTAGTTCTTTTTAAAAAATGTGTTTCCTTGTTCATGTAAGTGTGTCCTATACCAGCTTGTTCTTATGCATCTCTCTATTTAAAATTAAGCTTTAACTTTGGTGCTCATTCTGGGTTCTAATCAATGGTCCCTGAGATGATGGGAACACTACCACGATTTTGTGAGACCCCTTCTGATTTTGGAGACAAGACCGTTTGATTATATTTTGTGTAATTCCGAAACCTATCATCACCTTTCCATTCTCACAAAGTACAAATGGTGGCACATGTCAAGTTTCTCCCTAAAATTGTCTTAATATTATGTATATAAACAAAATCTTCCTGACCAAAATCTTGGAAAACAAATTTTATAGTTATGAACATTTAAAAGTGGTATGAGGGGGCCATGACCAAGTGTCTTGGAACTTTTCTCCCACAATTAACAACTACAAAGCTGGAGAAAATATGTGGAGCACCTGTTCTCATGCACTGGCTAACAGGTAGCAAACGCTGTTATCTTTCATAGACGGTAAACATAAGAGATGAGCCCCACAATTACTTTAGCTTTCTCCTGGTAGAACTTTCTAGACTATGGCACAAGTAAGACTAAAACAAGCATACTTGGACAAATGGATAGAAACATGCAAAGAATATAAAGTTGAACCCTTATTTCACATGACATAAAAAACAATAACTCAAAATGATTAAAGACCTAAATGTAAGAGCTGAAAACACAAATCCCTTAGAAGAAAACATACCGTGGTTCCCTGAAAATGAGACTGGGTCTTATATTAATTTTTGCTCCAAAAGACACATTAAGGCTTATGTTCAGGGGATGTCATCCTGAAAAATCATGCTAGGGCTTATTTGCCTGTTAGGTCTTATTTTCGTGGAAACACAGTAGGGGTAAATCTTCATAACATTGAATTTGTCGAAAGATTCGTAAATATAAAAACATGAGCAACAAAAGGAAAAATAGATAACTCCCACTTCATCAAAACTAAAATCTTTATGCTTTAAAGAACAACATCAATCAACATTCAACTTCTAGCATGATGTGAGATAATTAGCCTTTATTTCAAAGCCACATTTAGATGCATATTATTTTCTTTTTCTTGCAATTAAAAGCATCCTACTTGAAACTGAAGACTAAGATGAGGAGATTTGGAATACTGTAGCAAAGTACCTGTGGTAGGCATAATTGTAAAATAACCCTCAGCACTCCTTCCCCCAGTATTCATATCTGTGTGTAATCACCTCCCCTTTGGTGCAGGTAAACCTGACTTGCTTGTAGCCAATGGAATGTGGCAAAGGTGATTGGATAGTTACTCCCTTGAGTGCATTACATTATATAAAACTCTGTCTTAGCAGACTGAAGAGAGATTTCTATTTATATGTAGAAATAGAAACAGATTCAATTAATGCTTTGACACAGTCATATAATTCTGTGACTACTGCATGCCTATAGCCCTTGGCTTTATTTGTGGTAGATATTCATAGTATATTTAAACATAGTTCTCTTCTTTAAAATATGTTGTATCTTTAAATATCTGTGAACAAAATACAATTGAACTCAAAACAAAGATCTACCCTATGGAAATGGATACTTTTTATTAAAGATTGTGAAAATATAATTATCACTAGTACCTTTCTTTGTTTGCTTTCTTACTGTCATTTTTTAATAAATAAAGGACTACATTTAATATTTTTGTGAAGAAATTTTAAGCAGAGTTTATTTATAACCCTGTATGCCTATATCCAAATCATCTGCCTAATTTCATCTTTCATATAACTTGCAAAATTTCCATTACCTTTATGTACATATTTCCACAAGTGAGCTCAGGAATAAAAGTGATTATATCTTAAATTCTATTCTAGTAATAACAAACTAGTTTATGCTGATATAAAAATTCAATGAAGTTTATTTTATTTGATAATAATGACAACATTGTGAAAGATAATCACAGCAAAAAATGAAGCTTTTGACAAAAGAATGACACAATTTTCCCAAGTTCCAAATCTGTAAGGCTAGAAGTATGACCTGAGATTTCCTGATTCGAACTCTAATGCACTCCATCTATCCCTCATTTAATTTTAACATGTAGAAATGTCCAGGTGGAAAGATCAGAGGATAGAATTAAGCAAGTATATCTATGGTGTCACAGTCTTATTCACAATGATGCCAAAGCAGTTTTGAATATTTTGGTTCTCGCTCTCCATATGTCTGCACTCACTACTATTCTAAAGGGATATCATAATAAAATGAAAATTAATAAATGATTATTCTAGGACAAGGCAGCACCACAAATCAATGTCATCTCTATGAAGTTGCTATGATTTTTATTTTTGATTTATAAACTAGTTCCACCAAGGGAATATATTAAAGTAATATTACACGTTAGAAGAAAAGTAACAATACTAAACAGACTCAAAGGGATGTCTTTTGCTAGCAGAACTGTTTGCTGAGATACTCAGATCTGATCCAGGATATCACTGGCAGTACTTGAGATGCCTGTTCTGGAGTTTCTGCTGTTAGCCAAAGACGTTTCTAACTTCCCCAGGAAAATCACTGTAACCTTCTTTTCCCGATCAAACCACTGTAGCACTTAGTATATGTCTTTATGTAATCTCTTAGCCTATAGGGAAGCTCCTCCTTCTCCCTTTCTCCTAATCTTCCCTCATTCTAGCTCAGATAAGCAATATATCTCTCAATTATTTAAGTCCTATGATCTGCCTTTCCCATGTGCTTTTGTCTCTTAGGAGACTTGCATTTTTCCTAGAAGCCAAGAATAATGGAAGATTTGGGAAGATCCAGAACTATTCTTGTCTGCCTCTTGAGGCTCTTCCTTTTATGCTGTCAAAGAAGCAAGCAGGCTGAGACTAAAGTGAGCAGGCCGAGGTTCGGTTCTCTAGTATCTAGAGCGAAAGCCAATGACCAAGGCATGGAGCAAAACACTTGCTGGCTCTATTCTTCTTACAGTTGTCATTTCTTTCTGGATCATGAGCTCTTCCAGGACAGAACTTTTCTCACCAACATGGTAGTGAAACATGAAGAGTTTAAAGTCCAGGTGTATATTTGGAATGAAATAAGCAAAAGAAAACATCTTAACTATTTAGATTCTCAGGTCACTGTCTTTAGAAAGAGAAGTTTCTGTGTGGTCCAGTCATGCCAGGATCTAAATAGGTTTTAGGCTAAAGCCTCAAGTAGAAACAATCTGTTTTACATATATTGAACCATCCTTGTACCCCTGGAATGAATCCCACTTTATTGTAATATATTACCTTTTTAATGTATTATTGTATTCAATTTGCTATAGTATTTTGTTTAGGATTTTTGCATCTGTATTTATCAGAGATATTGGTCTGTAGTTTTCTATTTTTGTTTTATGTTTACCAGGTCTGGGTATCAGGGTAATGTTGGTCTCATAAAATGAGTTAGGAAGTATTGCTTCTTCTTCAAACTCAGGATGAGTTTGAGAAGGACAGGTGTTAAATCTTCTTAGAATGTTTGGTAGAATTCAGTAGTGAAATCATCTGATCCTGGACTTTAATTTTTGGGAGATTTTTGATGATTGTTTCAATAGATCAGTCTATTTAGATTTTGCAGTTTATGATTCAGTCTAGGAAGGTTATATATTTCTAAGAACTTGTCCATTTCTTCTAGGTTATTGAATTTGGTGGCATATAGCCTTTCATAGTATTCTTGTACAGTCCTTTGTATTTCTGTGGAGTCCACCATAACATCTCGTCTTTCATTTCTGATTTTGTTTGAGTCTTTTTTCTTTTTTCCTTAGCTAGTCTAGCCAGAGGTTTATCAGTTTTATTAATTTTTTCAAAGAACCAGCCCTTTGTTGCATTACCTTTTTCTATTGTCTTTTTGTTCTCTTTTTCATTTAATTCAGCTCTAAATTTTATTACGTCCTTCCTCCTGCTAATTTTGGGCTTCATTTGTTCTTCTGTTTCTATCAGTGTGTGATACACCTCATTAACAAAATAAAAGATAAAAACCATATGATCATACCAATAGATACAGAAAAGCATTTGATGAGATACATTATTCAGGATAAAAACACTCAATAAAATGAGCATAGAAGAAAAGTACTTCACTTAATAAAGGCCATATGTAACAAACCCTCAGCTAACATACTCAGTGATGATAAACTGAAAGCTTTTCCTCTAAGATCAGGAACAAGACAAGAATGCCCACTCTCCTCACTGTTATTTATCACAGTACTGGAAGCCTGGCCAGAGCAATCAGGCAAGAGAAAGAAATAAAAGGCATCCAAATTGGGAAGGAAGAAGTAAAATTGTCACTTTTTGCAGACAACATCATTCTTTATATAAAAACATGCTAAAGACTCGGAAAAAAAAAGAACTTATTAGAAACAATAAACAGATACAATAAAGTTGCATGATATAAAAATCAACATACAAAAATTCATTATTTATTAACCACACGCTTCGTCCATCTTTTTTCTTTGAGACCCTAGATAAGTAAAATTACCTTAGTAAGGATAACATTCAACGATTCAGAAATATGAGTTCTGGATCCTATCTTTTGATGTCTTCACACTCTCAGCATACTATGTGTTTGTCATATCATGATTACTTTTTCATAATTTTATCTTCTCCTCCAAAATACATTTCTTGCAGTCATGAACCATTTGTTATTCACACTCTCTTCCAAGATTAGCTTATCACTTAGCAGTTACTTGATGTTTGATGAATAAAAGGTCAAAGAAATTACAAAAGTACTACAGGACAGGCCATTCCGGCAAGTGAGAGATCATTTGACAGACGTAATTCAAAAACTATCATTTGAATATTCAACTCACATAACAACATGCTTTAAATAAAATGCTTGGGAATTAGTTGTTGAAGTCATGTGGTTTTTAAATTATTATAGGTTTAGTATCAGTTTCTTCCACCTTTAATACTACAGAAAAACATTTCACATAACATAATTAACTGACTAAACATTGTATGCAAATGTGTGAAAGTGAAGCAATTTCTTAGTCTCTGAAAGTCTCCTATCCAGCTACATCTCTCAAGTTTAAGTTGTAGACACAATTCATGGATTATTTTTTAGAAAAATGTTAACCAAAGAGAATAGACCTATATCTAATATTTTATTTTTAAGATATAAGTCATAGGGGTCCCAAAAATCAATGCTTGTCTTGCCATTCTCAAATATAATATTGAAAGATACATTCAAGCTTTGTTCTAGGTGCAATGAAACTTAAGAGATAAAGTAAATATTAAGAGAAGTGGTTCTAATATATTATGACTCTATCTGGTAGCAGCTTATAAAAGAGAAATTCTGAAGAGCTTTGTAAAAAATGTGAAATTGAATAATTTATCCACTTGTTTGTTTCACCTGTTTTTCTTTTGGTGATGATTGTTTTGTATGTTTGTACTCTGCAGCTTAATTCATTTAGTAAAAATAATACCTATTTCTATTGAGACATCGTCTGTTTAGTGTCATGATGTGAACGAAGAATATGAACTTGACCTAAAGAGAAGTGGGGACTGCAATTTACCCAGAAAGAAAAGCAATTCCTTGCCAACCTGAAAAGCAGAGCAATCATTGCAAGCTGTAAGGAAAAAAGCAGCTTAACTGTCGCAGTAGTCACCTAATTTGTATTCAGTAACAAGAGTCTTCTTTTATATATATACACGTATGTGTATATATATATATGTATATACATATATGTACATATATGTATATACATATATATGTATATATATGTTTATATATATATACGTATATACATATATATATATATATATATATATATATATATACATTCAGTGAAAGAAAGTGTCTGTGCTAATATTTTAAAACATAATCTCTAATGTTCTTCTCAGTTGTTTTGGTCCTTCAGCTGTAAGAGAATCAGTAAACAGTGAGGCATAATATTAGCAGTTCAGATTGTGTTTAAAATGATTCTTCAGCTGGCCTAGATCTGTAAATCCAGGTGGGGATTTTGCAGTAATGGTGTTGTCATGTTTCCAGCCTGATAGGCTGTTCTTCTTATGCCCATTCAGTTAATAAGTGTTATTTTATGATTGGCTTTTTTGCCCTGGAAGTTCTTGAGTTGGATCATGTTACTAAATGCTGATTCTGTTAAAGATTGTCCTGTTGGATTCACCATAAAATGACTTGTTCCAGTTTGGAACAATAGATGACATTGTGAATTTTTGTCGTATTAATTTAATCTCACACCCTGGCAATTAACCCCAAATAACAATCTTAATCATGTCCCGAAACAACAGTAGTAATTATTGCAATAAAAGGTACTTCATGGTAAGAGTAATTGCACTGCTAACCTATAAGGTCTACTCTGGACTTTTCTTTAAAGGGCTAACCTCCTATACGGGCATTCATAAACTATTTCTAGCCTATCAATTAGATTTCTAATCCATTTGTGGAAACTTATTAACAACTACCATCTAAGACTAATCTACAAATTTTGAAAGTTATTTCTGATATTTTCCAACTCTTGCTTTTCATAAAATATACTAGCTGAACTCTATTTTATCTTGTAGTAGCTGTTGTTATATCATTTAATAATAACAAATGGAATAAAAAGTTAAATACCTGCCTTACAATAGATATTATTTATTTATGAAACTTTAACTTCTGTTAAAGTCTTTTGTTCTAAGCTTTTCTGATTCATTCCAAACCTCCTCTTTAAGGATAACCAAATGAATTAAGATCAGACACAAGAATGTTTTCTTAGGTGAAGAGGCTCCTGCTTCCATTCTCTAAAAATGTAACATTCGAGGAAAGTTTGAACAGAACTATGTTCTGAATATACTGTTGGTGTGTCCTATCCAGGTTTATTGTCATAAACAAAAAAGAAGGAAGAGAAGGAGTAGGAATAGGGGTGGGAAATAAGAAGGGAAATGAACAGAGGTCAGATCACCACAATGACGTAAAATGCTACCATCAACAACTTCTACATAGTGTGTGTGTGTGTGTGTGTGTGTGTGTGTGTGTGTTTGTGTGTATACACACAAGATCAAGACTGAGTTTGAGAAGTAAAAGATCTGTACTCAGAATATTATAAGACACGGAAGAGAGAAATTAATGAGGATACAAATAGATGGAAACACATACCATGTGCCATGTAGGATGTCATGCAAGGTCTCTGGTCCCACTCCCCACATGGGAACTCAGGCTATGGTGAGGCCAAAAAGGAACATCCACGGAGCCATAGATAGAGGAGTCATACCACTATATTCTCGCTGGCGGCTGGGTTGGAGACACAGGAGGCAGGAGCCACACAATCCGCAACCCACCGTCCACTTGTCTCTGCCAACCAACCTCACTTGCTGGCTGCAACTCACCATGCTAACTGCAATCTGCTCTTGCTAGCTCAGCCACCATCTTCTTGCTAGCCTCCATTTTCTGCTAACGTAGCCACAGCAGTTATATTAGTGGCCAATGGCTCACTGGTTACAGCTGACAGCCAACTAGCCACAGCTGATGGCTATCCAATCACAGTGGAAGGCCATTTACTACCTGAGCCAGCACCTTTCCATGTGAGGGCGAGAGCCTGGAAACTGCTCTCCTGGCTCTGTCCCCACACCATGCTCATTCATAGGAAGAAATAATATAGTTAAAATGGCCATACTGCCTAAGGCAATATACAGATTCAATGCAATTCCTATCTAGTTACCAAGGACATTTTTCACAGAAATAGAACACATAATCCTAAAATTTATATGGAACCACAAAAGACCCCGGATAGCCTCAGCAATCTTGAGAAATAAGAACAAAGTGGGATGTATAATGATACCTGACATCAAATTATATTATAAGGCTACAGCAATCAAAACAGCATGGTACTGGCATAAAAACAGACACATAGATCAATGGAACAGAATAGAGAGCCCAGAAATAAATCCATGCCTATATGGTCATTTAATCTACGACAATGGAAGCAAGAATTTAAGGTGGGGTAAAGACAGTCTATTCAATAAATTGTGCTGGGAAGCCTGGACAGACACATGCAAAAAAATAAAGCTGGACCACCTCCTTACACCATATACAAAAATAAATTCAAAATGGATTAAAGACTTAAATGTAAGATCAGAAACCATAAAACTCCTAGAAGAAAATATAGGAAGGAACTTTACAGACATTACCCGGAGTAAGATGTTTACTGATATATCCCCTCAGGCAAAGGAAGTAAGAGAAAAAATAAACATGGGGATTACATGAAACTAAAAAGGTTTTTCACAGCAAAAGAAACCATCAATAAAACAAAAAGGGATCCTACTGAATGGGAGAAGATATTTGCCAGTGATATATCTGATAAGGGGTTAATATCCCAAATTTATTAAAAATCTCACTCAACTCAACTACAAAAAAACAAACAACCCAATTAAAAAATGGGCAGAGGACATGAAGACACATTTTTCTAAAGAGGACATACAGATGGCCAACAGACACATGAAAAAATGCTTAACCTCACTAATCATTAGAGAAATGCAAATTAAAACCACAATGAGATACCACCTCACCCCAGTCAAAATGGCTATCATCAATAAATCAACAAACAACAAGTGCTGGCGAGGATGTGGAGAAAAGGGAACCCTCATGCATGGTTGGTGGGATTGCAGATTGGTGCAGCCACTATGGAAAACAGTATGGAGGTATCTCAAAAAACTGAAAATGGAACTACCTTATGACCCAGCAGTTCCACTCCTAGGTATCTATCTGAAGAAATCCAAAACTCTAATTCAAAAAAATTTATGCACCTCAATGTTTATTAAAGCACTATACACCATAGCCAATATATGGAAATAACTGAAATGCCCATCGGAAGATGACTGGATTAAGAAACTGTGGTACATTTATACAATGGAGTATTACGCAGCCATGAAGAAGAATGAAATCTCACCATTTGCAACAATATGAATGGACCTAGAGAACATTATGCTAAGTGAAATAAGTCAGACAGAGAAAGACAAATACCGTATAATCTCACTTATATGTGGAATCTAAAGAAAAGAATAAATGAATGAACTAATTAGAAACAGTCTCAGAGACATAAAGGAAAAACTGAGGGTTGCTAGATGGGAGGAGGGGTGGGAATATGGGGGAAGGTGGGAATAAGGGGGATTAGAAAGCACAATCTGTAACCACAATATTGCCACGGGGATACAAAAGCCAATTTGGGGAATGTAATTAATAATGTTGTAAAGATTTTGTAGGGTATCCGATGGACACTTGTCCCATTAAGGAGACCACCTCAGAGATGATGTAGATGCCTGATCACTGCACTGTACACCTGAAGCTGAAGCTGAACAATAATGGATGTCAACTATAATTTCATATATAGGTATATATATATATAGTTACAAGAAGTGGAATACAGCATTAGGAATAGAGACAGTGGAAATGTAATGGCTGTATGTGATGTCAGAGGGGTAGTAGATGGGGGAAGGGGGTTTATCACTGTGTGAGGGACATAAATGATAATGTCTGTTACATTGTTTTGCACACCTGAAACTAAAAAAAAAAAAAGAAAGAAAGAAAAAAAAGAAAAAGAAGACTGAGTTTTGTGTGCACAGGGTTGAAATGAGGTGTTGTGCAGAGACAAAAATATGGGGTAAATATCCTGGCATTCATTTCAGATATCACCCTCGTGAGAATACTGTTTCTTTCTGACTTAAGCACATGATTCCCACAACCATTTGAAAAAAATTGGGGGACTACGAGCTATAGCTGGAAAAAGGGGAGCATATTTGGAGCTTAGGATCTGTTCCGGCAGAATAAAACAAGATATGTCTGGTTTTCTTGTAATCAGTTACCTACTGTAAATCTATTTAGATACAGCAAACATAATAGCAGTGTGTGTGATATTGAAATGCATCTAAATATATTTTATGAAGCTTAAAAGTTGGTACACTAATTTATCATCATATATCCAATTCTTTGCTTCCTTGAACTCAATTAGGACTGCTAAAGTTTCATAACTTAATCTCTTTCAGGCTGTAAATAGTCACTTGAAAATATCCATATATGTTTTTGATATATCTTTCAAACATAAATACTGTGTTACAAAAGATTTTGCTTCAATAAAGAAAATATACTTAACCCTGAAAATGATGGATAGTTAAAAAGCCAAAGCTTACCAGAAGATTATATTGGCACTTGTATCTGCTCAAATTTAATAACTAAACAGAGGATTTAGAGAGCTCTAGAGTCTCAAATTTCAGTAGTTTCTGGAGTTAGTGTATATATATAAAATATGTGTGTATATATATATATATATAATACATATATATAATATATATATAATATAATATATATAATACATATTTTATATATATATATATATATATATATATATATATTTGAAACATGTTTTCTGTAGAGAAAATGAATCGCTAATCTGGAATCCTTTTAAAATAATCCTTTTTTTTACTTTTAATAGGTTTCACCCTGTTTTTTTCAAAAGCTTATTTCAGGTATTTCTATTATTTAGAAAATGTTTTAGTCTTTTCTGCTTTAAAATTGATGTGAATATCCTGAAAACTAAGAATACTGTGTTTACATTTGCTATGCTAATTGAAAGCAGTGTCCACAAAGCACTCATCTATGTTCATATAAATTCACACGTCGTGCTTACACTACCAAAAAAGCGAGAGATGAGAAGAAACTGGGCAATGGGATATAACACTCAGGAACATTAATGAGACACATTAATAAAATATATGGTCAGAAAACTTGGGAATAATGAGAAAGCGCCTGAATATGGAGATGAGGTGAAGCAAATGTGCGGGAAGAGAGTTCGCAGACCTGCAAATGTCACACTGAGCCCGGGTGGTTCTGTAATCGCACTTCTCTTCAATCCCCTCAGCCAGACAGGGCACTGATGCCCCCCTCCGGTCAGGTGTCCAGTTGCAGCCTATTTCCGATAATGACCCTCTGCTTTCATAGTACCTCTGTACTCCAAGAATTAAAAGAAAAAAAGAAAAAAGAAAGAAAGAAAAAAGAAAGCATATGAATGCTTATAACAGGTTTTCTGAATCTACAATCAAATTCAATGTGTCTTTAAGATCAAATCACAATGGAAAAAAAAGGAAATAATATTTGTTTGTCTTTTTTTCTACTTATCATGAGAATAGCCCCAGTGTATTATTTCTTGCTCAGTTCCTGTGCTGATGTAGGAGAGCAAGCATGGACTTTTCAGCCATGAGTTAAGTTCTAATTCTACAATTTTAAGTTACTCTTTTGATGGACACTCAGTTTCTGTAAGCCTTGCTGTTCTCATAGCAAAAATAGAGAGAATGATATGTGCTTTGTAAGCTTAAAATTCAATATATGACTGCATACAAAACACCTGTTTTGTATTCATCTTTGCAGTGAGTTGAATGGTGTTCTCCAAAGAGATATGTCCAAGTCTTAACCCCCAGTACTGGTGAATATGACCTTATTAACAAATACAATGTTTGTAGATGTAATTAAGTTAAGGATCTCAAGATGAGATCATCCTGAATTTAAGGTGGGTCCTAAATCTAATGAATGGTGTCCTTAGAAGAGAAAAGAGAGGGAACTAGGACACACATAGTGAAGAACACCATGTAAATGCAGAGGCATAGATAGGAATGATGAAGCCCCAAGCCAAGGAATGCCAAGGGTTTCTGGTGGTCACCACCGATTAGAAGAGGCACAGAAGGGCTTCTCCTCAGAGCTTCTAGAGAGTACCAACACTGTTGACGTCGTGATTGTGGATCTGGTCTCCACTATTGTGAAAGAACACATTTTTCTTGTTTGTGTTGTCTAGTTTGTGATCATTTGTTACAAACGCCCTAGGAAACTAATATAGTCTTCAAAAATGATTCTCCATATTCTCTTGTTTTTCTATGAACCTGTGTATTTTCAAGGGTGCTATCTAGTCAGTGTGCACCAATGTGGCCAGGTCAATTAAGTGTAGCCAGCACTGATTTGTTTGGTGCTCAACTCTGATAATATCTGGACTGTGCCATCATTGTTATATATTTTAAATATCACCCCTCTATATTTATTTGATTGATCCATTCTGAGCCCTGATCCATCCTGAGTACCATCCATGGGTGGTGTGTATTTTCAGAATAGAGATGAATTTAGAAGGGAGAAGGGAATGCAACAAATTCTGGAAGGCAGAGGACAGGGTCTTACAAGGGCTATAGTTGGCCTGGCAGGACAGAACACACTATAAGTCTTCAGCTAAAAACAGAGAATATTTCACCCCAGTCAAAATGGCTATCATCAATAAATCAACAAACAACAAGTGCTGGCGAGGATGTGGAGAAAAGGGAACCCTCATGCGTGGTTGGTGGGATTGCAGATTGGTGCAGCCACTATGGAAAACAGTATGGAGGTATCTCAAAAATCTGAAAATGGAACTACCCTATGATCCAGTAATTCCACTCCTAGGTATCTATCTGGAGAAATCCAAAACTCCAATTCAAAAATCTTTATGTACTCCTATGTTTATTGCAGCACTATACACAATAGCTAAGACATGGAAACAACCGAAATGCCCATCAGTGGATGACTGGATTAAGAAACTGTGGTACATTTATACAATGGAGTATTACGCAGCCATGAAGAAGAAAGAAATCTTACCATTTGCAACAACATGGATGGACCTAGAGAACATTATGCTAAGTGAAATAATTCAGACAGAGAAAGATAAGTACCATATGATCTCACTTATATGCGGAATCTAAAGAAAAGAATAAGTGAATGAACTAATCAGAAACAGTTTTGGAGACATAGAGGAAAAACTGAGGGTTGCTAGATGGGCGGGGGGCGGGAATAAGGGGGAAGGTGAGGGGATTAGAAAACAATCAGTAACCACAAGATAGCCACGGGGTTTTGAAAATTAATCTGGGGAATGTAATTTAGTGGTTACCAGAGGGTAAGGGGGTTGAGGGGTGGGAGATAAGGGTAAGAAGGATCAAATATGTGGTGATGGAAGGAGAACTGACTCTGGGTGGTGAACACACAATGTAATTTATAGATGATGTGATACAGAATTGTACATCTGAAATCTATGTAATTTTACTAACAATTGTCACCCCAATAGATTGAAAAATAAAAAAAATAAAAATAAATAAAATAAAAATTTTGCAGGAAATAAGAAATTAAAAAAAAACACAAAAAACAGAGAATATTTAATCATTAATCACTTTTAGAGTAGAAACGCATGTAAGGCCACGTACCATCTGCCCAAAAACAAAAAGCAGTGAGAATGCCAAAGGCAGGCATATGAACAAGATTTTCTCCTAAGTTTTTTTTCCAAGACTAAAATTCTGGGAACTTTGGGCTAGACTTCAGCTACTCTAAGTCAGCTTCATACTACGTTGTTGGCAGGCTCAGACAGTGTTCTGGGTATTTATGAGTAGTGAAAAGTAAATAAGACATTTCATGTTCTCAAGGACTTTAAAGTCTAATTAAAAAGGTGAGATATATATACTTGAAAATGTAACAAAAAGCAGTAACAAAGTATAAATGTCATCTAAAAGATAGTGACAGAAATCAATTCCTGATTTCATTGCTCATTATGGAAAGAGACCAAGAGCTTGCTGTAGGCCATCTGTACCAAAATGTACCCATGTAATACATATGGCATTTCCTTTGCAGGTAGATATATTACTAAACACTCTCCCCAAACACATACTTCTGGAGAATTAGGCAGGAGCTGCTGATAGTGAGGTTTTATCACTAGTAGATAGCATTGAATGGTAAAATAAATAAATAAAATTACAATTACTAAGATTTCCTGTCTTTGAAAAGCACAATTTTCCCACTAATGATATCTGTTTATTTATTAACTATTCCTGTTTCAGGAATTCAAGATAGAATTTTCTTTGAAAAGCACAATTTTCCCACTAATGATATCTGTTTATTTATTAACTATTCCTGTTTCAGGAATTCAAGATAGAATTTTATATTTAAAATTCATTACGTTTTTTCTTTCTCCATTGAAATGTAAGATTTCTAGATAAAAAGTGAATGTATAAAAGAAAAAGACATGAATGCCTATAAGTACAATTTATTGTGTTTCTTTTTGCTTCCCTCTAAAAACTAATTATTTAAACTCTGCCTATTTATATATATATATATATATATCCTTGCTTTCCAAAACAAAAGGAAACAAAAGCGACGATTTTTAATAAAGGAGAATGTAGCTATTATTCACCCTGAAAAACAGTAGGGAAGCAACAGTAGGGAAAAATAGTAAATATCTTAGTCTAGGCTGCTATAACAAATTACTGTAGACTGGCTGGCTTAGAAACAATAGAAATTTCTTTTTTACACTTCTAGAGGCTGCAAGTGGGAGACCACGATGCCAACATGGTTGGGTTCTGGTGAGAGCCCACTTCCGGGTTCACAAAAGGCTGTTTTCTTGTTGTACTCTCCCTCACATGGTAGAGCATAAGAGAAGCAAGCTTTCGCTTGACTCTTATAAGGGCACCAATCCCTTTCATGAGAGCTCCACCCTCATGACATCTTATCATAGTTACCTCCAAACGGCCTGACTTCCTAGTAGTATCACATTGGGAGGTAAATTCCTCAACTTAGGAATTTTTTTGGGAAACAAACAGTCAGTACATAACAGCAATGTTCAAAGAAACAATTTTTAAAAGAAATATTTATTATGGATTGGAAATTTTTCTGAATGTAGAGCAGATACTTCTTTGTATCTTTGATTATTCTCACGTCATGAAATGGGTTGGGACACTTGGGGACCATCCCCTGGCACCCCCAGGTGAGTTTCAGGTGTTAAACAGCACATCACAAATTCCATTGCACTTATTTTAGCCAAGAATAAAAAACCAGAAACACAAGCTTCACCAGAGATAGAACTTGAGCTGCCCCAGTCCAGCTGTAAGTCAACTCTATGTTCACAACAGCCCAAACTGTGGGCCTGCTTTCTTGGGTTTGGTAGATGTGGTTTCCTTTTATTTTTTCCCAAGGACATTATACCATTTGTTTTTTTTCTTACAGAAATTCTTCCAAATTTGAATTCTTCTGGTTGCACCTTCTTTATGTTTCAGTACTCTCATGACATCATTTTTTCTTCTTTTCTACTCATGAATTTCATATCAAATGGAATTTTGAGTTGACTAAAAACAGATATCCATGCTCCAACTCTGATATAGAACCATAGTACCTCTTTTAATATTGGTTTATTTACACTTATTACTTTAATTATTCTTTTATTGTGAATCATGGGTACTAAACATCATGAGATTATGTCAATATCAGTCATTTGATTCAAAAGTGCAACATTATATCTTTATGGATAAATGTGTTCAGGTTTTTTGGGTAGATACCTAGGAGGAGAGGGATTGCTGGGTCATATGGTAATTCTATTCATAATTTTTGAGGAACCTCCACACTGCCTCCCATAGTGGCTGCACCAATCTGCATCCCCACCAACGTTGTATGAGGGTTCCTTTTTCTCCACAGCCTCTCCAAAATTTGTTATTATTCGTCTTGTTGATGATAGCCATTCTAACAGGTCTGAGGTGATATCTCATTGTGTATTTTACTTGCATTTCTCTGATGATTAGTAATGTTGAGCATTTTTTCATGTGTCTATTGGCCATTTGTTTGTCCTCTTTGGAGAAATCTCTATTCAGGTCCTCTGCCCATTTTTTTACTTAGATTGTTTGTTTTGTTGTTGTTGAGTTGTATCAGTTCCTTATATATGTTCATTGCAGCTTTATTTATGGTGGCCAAGACATGGAAACAACCAAGTGTCCTTTGATAGACGATTAGATAAAGAAGATGTGGTATATATACACAATGGAATACTATCCTGCCATAAGAAAAGATGAAATAGTACCATTTGCAACAACATGGATGGATCTTGAGATTACTATGCTAAGCGAAATAAGTCAGACAGAAAAGTCAAGAACCATATGAGTTCACTGATACATGGTATATAAAACTGAAAACAAAAGAACAAGACAAACAAATGAAGAAACAAAAATTCATAGATACAGACAATAGTTTAGTGGTTACTAGAGGGAAAAGGGGGAGGGGGATAGTAGATGAGGGTAAAAGGGATAGAAAATATGGTGATGGAAAGAGAACTGATTCTGGGTGGAGAACACAAAATGTGACATATAGATGATATACTATATAATTGTACACCTGAAACCTATGCAACTTTACTAACAATTGTCACCCCAATAAACTTTAATTTTAAAAAAAAATGCAAGTTAGTATACCAGCAAGATATGAAATATCTGAACTTAACTGAATAGAAAACATTCTGGCATGTTTGTGATGTCTCATGTTTTGACTTATTTAATTATTTTTTTAAATTTACTTTGTATGATGTTCTTTTTAAGAAATATATTTCCCTCAGGTTGAAAGCTTTAAATCTAATCTAATTAATTTATTGCTGTTTAGATTTGTATTCAGGACACTGGACAGAATTATTGACAATAATTTCTCTTAACATCCACAACTTAGTAAGTACAAAAAGGGTCTGAGTCCATATTTTCTTCTTTTGTCATCGTTTAATGTAATATTTTTGGAAACACAGGGACTATAATCTATTAGTAATAATCTCTGCCCCTTTGGAAATCTTACTTCATTATATAGCTTACTTCTTCCGTTTAATCATAATTTTCTATCATCTTGTGGACAGAATTCCATAGTCTCTAAACCAAAATGTCTGTTTGGTCCATCTACAGACATTTTTTGAGTGTGCTTATCTTATCAAAATGCCATTCAGTTGAAGTCATTGAACACATAGTCTCCTTACCACTAAGGTTATTTTATCAATGACCTATATGGGAAGCATGACCTCCATGGGAAACTTGGAAATACCATATTATTATGAACTTCTCATTAAATTAACTGGTTTATAAATAGTTTGTTTAATTAATGCATTTTTATATTCTGAATGTTTCAATGAATTAGGACAATATCAGAGGAAAAGTACTAGCTACTAATATTTTGTAATCAGCCAATAATATGACCTAGTCATCACTATTTATGCCGACTATCATGTTTAATAGCAAAAAAATATTGCTAATTAACTGTTACAGAGAACATATCTGTCTCCTATGAGTCATTTTTACAAAGACTTTTGAATAGATAGTAGCCTGAAATGTTGAGAAATTTAGCAGCTTTTTTTTAATGCCAGTTCTGAGTAGAATGGAAGCACAAGTCATTTTCAACCCAATCAGTCATACTTTTCCACTACTGACTTTAAAATTCAAGTAAAGAAACAACTCATCAGTCTAATAATGTTATAAATGTCTCATTAGGTTTACAAACATTAGTTTTCCTCAGTAACACTTCTCAACAGATTTTTCTAGACATGTTTGAGAAAAAAATCAAATCATTTCCCTGCTTTGATAACTCAACTTCTATCATCAGTGAGTGCTAAGATGAATGATTTTATATTTATCTTTCAATCCTGGGCTTTAGAAAGGCAACAGTTAATCCAGTGAAATTTATGAATGCAAAAGTGAAGCTACAATATTAGTTACTGGTAATTGTGGTTAATATTTTCATCATTGAGGAAAACGTAGGTCCAGTTTTCCAATAATGTAATTGTGAGCTCAAAAATATATATAAAACATAAAGAACACTTTGCATAAAAGTGTTATGAAGGAGCCTAAATCCTACCAATAATGTTAGGATTGGGAGATTAAATTGGCTGCTCTTGACTTCTTCCCACATGGCTGTGTCGATATTCCATCCACATTGCTTAAGTGGTGAATTAGAGAGCTATAGAAATATAAGATAAAATAATAACCTTCAGTTTTCCCTGGAGAATATATTGACTGTTTCCTAAGCTTTAAGCTGATCTTATTCTTGTTAATGTTTAATTCATATAGCAAATGAATGAGAAGGTAAAGTTTTCAGATTTGTAAAACATCATTGAGCATTGCATAATGAAAAGGAAACCTGACTTGATTACTTTCTCTGATTTTAATAGTGAACTAAGTCAATCTAAGAGCAGTAACCATGACTTTTTCCATTTGGGAAGAGGTGAGACAAATGTCTTACCAATTATACTCACCATGCCTTTCAATTTCTAGTATATATATATATATATATATATATATAGTGTGTATATATATATATATATAGTGTATATATATATATATATATATATATATATTCTGTGATCACAATCTCAAATAATTTTCTTTTACTAACTATACTAAGAGACTGAGATATATTCAAATAGTAAGATGTTAGACAAATATTAAAAATATTATTAAAAATTACTGCAAGGACAAGAAGCACACAATTAAGAGGCTGGATGTGCTCACTGTAACAGAGCCTCTAAGCTTTGAACTGTGATGAAAAAATGGAGGTAATTATTTTCTTTTCCACAGCATCATCTGTCTCCCAAACATTATAGATACTGAGAATGAAAATAGATGAGTCCACTAGAACCCGTCTCTTCTCAGTCTAAGCACCAACTGTTGAACAGTGTGGGCAGGGCAGCGGCTAACCCCCTCCAGAAAGTATTTGTGGTTCTCATGACCACTGGCTGCTGCTCCAAAAGTGAGAACAGGGACCACGTATTTAATTAGTGGTTACTCTGACTTGATTTTCTTGTTAGGTGTATTGTGTGTGTTGAATAATTAATTGCAGGGAAAAATCTGTGAGATAGAGAATGATCTTCTTTAATAGATGATGACACCAAGTTTCTAAGTCTCTTGTAATTTACTATAGTGTAAGAGGAAGGGTGAAAAGTTGAACCAAGTTCTTTTTGTTCCAAAGCTACGTCCAAAACTTGATCTTGAATTAAAACATTTAATAATTAATGAAATACTAAATGATTTGCCCTAGATTAATGACTGAGATGATTCAGAAGGATAACTTAATTTACAGAAAGCCTATTTTGTTTTTCCTTTGCTTACCCCCATGGTTCACCCTATTGTGCATGTAATAGTGGGCTGTAAAAATGAAAAGAGAAAAAAGACTTTTTATTGGATTTAGAAAATTCACAAACAGCAATGATACAATTGCCATTTCATGTACCTTCGACCTGTTAACAAGTTAAAAATCTATTGAATGCTGATTGAATAGAGCTGAGCCCATTTTCAGGTGTTTGGGTTTGTCTTAATAGAGAAATCCTCAGGAGTCACGTTTGTTATAGAAAAGCAAGCCCGGCCCAAAGCTCAGCCTTTCTATTCATTGGAACTAGAGCAAAACTCACTGGTCCTTGCCCCCAAAGCTAATTCCTTCAGAAATCAGAAAGTGAGTGTGAGTGGGGCTAATAAGGCTGCTACTTCTTTAGGAAACCAAAGGAGGCAAGTTTGACAATGCTATACATTACAATAATCCCTTGTCAGATTCTGCTAATAGCACAAAATTATTACAGTTCACCTGTACAGTTAGGAACTCCATGCTCTTCTAGTCTATTAGTACTCATCACCTGTCTTTTGTCTATATAATCCAGTCATGAATCACCAATGCTCCTCTGTGGTCCTCCTCTCTGATTAATCCCCTGCTGTTAGCTATTTTTGGACTCTCCCAACTGTGCTATTTGGAAACCCCTTCTGTCCTCAACTCCTTGACTGAAAGCTCTTTTCCAATCCTGGGCAAAATAGAAAATTGACTCCCTGTGTATACACCTCCACCTCCCATATCATTGTTATTGAACAGTCCCTTTGAACATTTCCCCCTGTATCATGTGTTGTCCCCTTAGTCACAGTGTTCCTTTCCTTTCCTAGTTCCATAACGACATGGATCTGGCTTGAGAAATGTGCTTGAATATGGCAATGGGCAGCCATAGAAATTTCAATAGCGTTCTCTACAGCTTTCTTCTTTGCTTCACTAATAATTTTGTAACCATCCACATACTTCTGGATGAATTTGTCTTGCTTGCCTATCCAAACAACATTACACATGGCTATTCCACATTTCTCCAGATATTACGTTATCTTTTAAGAGATTGGTCAGTACTAGAATGAGTGCAATTTCTTAATTGCCAAGGAAGCAGTTTTGATTCAGCTTGAGTGAATGTCCTCCTCTGACCTAATCACTGTTACTGAGGTGAAATAGACTATTATTTTGCACATATAATTGTCTAGAGCTATATGAACACACAGAGAGTGAAAAGGCAATCTCCAAATGGTGGAGCTAGGCAGCTATCTTCATAGCATATCAGTCCTTAATGAGCACAAAATAGTTATCTAGGTTTTATCTCAATTTTCACATTTTGACTATTTCTTAAGGAAACTACTTCATAGTTCACAGAGAAATGAAGCTTTCTTCTCTCCTACATATGAATTTTTTTCTAGCTGTTTCTATGATAAGAAAACAATTCTTCAACAAGCAAAACAAATTGGACAGTTTGCAAATTGAGCTTATGAATTGACCATCATTCTGGTATCAAAGCTGATGAAAATAGCATAGAAAAAGGAAATACAGTAAAATGCTTCCAATGATTAGAAATGTAAGGTAGAAAATAAAATACTACTGTATTTAATATATTTAAATCCCTTCCTTCCCTTTCCTGGGCTCAAATAGTGGCTTAAATATATACCGTGTTTTGCCTAAAATAACACCGGGTCTTATATTAATTTTTGCTTCAAAAGACGCATTAGGGCTTATTTTCAGAGGATGTCTTATTTTTTCATGTACAATAATCTACATTTATTCAAATACAGTCATGTCGTCTTCTGCAACATCATCATAACATACTAAATGTGTCATTCTGGCTGATGATTTTAACTGGGGCTTATTTTCAGGGTAGGTCTTATTTTTGGGGAAACCCAGTAGGCTTACATTCTCTATTGTTTAGAAAATTCCAGCTTTTGCACAGATCTCATCTCCTGTATCTGACACAAGACACTACACAAGCAATACTCCTTCACTCAACTCTGCATATCATCTAGTTTTATTTTTATACTGGATCATCCCATCCGCATAAAAATGTGTTACTTTTCCTGTCTTAAAAAGCAAGCAAACAAAAAACAGATAAACCAAATAAGAAGTGTTTTTAGCCCCACTTTCCCGCCCAGGTACTGCCCCATAGCAAAATTCCTTAACAGTTGTTTACAATCATTATTTCTGATTGTCCTCCCCTCATCCCCTCCGAAACTTCCCCACTTTACTAACAAGAACCGCAGTGGGGGTGCTGGTGCTTTCCACTGTGGCCACTGATAGTAAATTCTCAGTCCTCTTCTTCCTTGTCTGTCAGCACCACTTAATACAAAGGATGTCACCCATTCACTCATTTACTCGGTTTTCTTGACACTTCAGTGTCCTGGGCTTCTCCCACCTACAATGCTACTTCTCACCTTCTTTTGCTGGATAGATTCCATCCTCCACCCTCTTATCCTAACGTGTCACTGGCTCACTCCTTAGCCCTCATCTCTATCAACTCCTTGGTGATTTTTTTCCTGTCTCAAGGCTTTAAATACCGTATTTCTTCATGGTTACAACTTCCAAATATGTTTCTATCCAGAACCACTCCTAACAAATCAGACTCAGATATCCATACCATCTGCAAAAATCTCTACTTGGATATTGAATAGACAGCTGGAATACAAGTTTCTCAAACCAGTCTTCTGATTTCTATTCTCTCCACACAAACCTGTTGCTTTTCAAGTGTTCCCCATCGGTTAATTTCAATTCCATTGCTCTAGTTTAGAGTCTTGTATTTATACATCTCATATATAATATTTCACATCTGTCAGCTCTATTTTCAGAACATTCAAATTCTGCTGACTTCTCACCACCTCCACTGCTTCCAGCAGGTTCTGAGCCCCTTATATATCTTGCTTGAATCACCGTGTTTCCTTGAAAATAAGACCTAACCAGATCATCAGCTCTAATGCGTCTTTTGGAGCAAAAATTAATATTAGACCTGGTATTATATTATATTATATTATATTATATTATATTATATTATATTATACAAACCAAGTTTTATAGTAAAATAAGACTGGGTCTTATATTAATTTTTGCTCCAAAAGACGCATTAGAGCTGATGGTCTGGCTAGGTCTTATTTTCGGGGAAACAGGGTACTACAATTGCTTCCTGACCAACTTCCTGATTTCAACCCTTCCCACTACTGTCTATTTTTAACTAAGTAGTCAGAGGAATTTTTTTTTTAATTAAAGTTTATTGGGGTGACAATTGCTGGTAATTTTACATAGGTTTCAGGTGCATAGAAGAAAACTTAGGTACAAAACTTATAGACCTTGGGTTCAAAGAGCAATTTATTAATTTGACTTCAAAGGCAAGGGAAGTAAAAGCTGAAATAAATGAATGGAACTATATCAAACTTAAAAGCTTCTGCACAGCAAAAGAAACTATCGACAAAATAAAGAGGCAACCAACTAAATGGGAGAAGATTTTTGCAAACAACGCCTCCAATGAAGGGCTAATATCCAAAGTACATAAGGAACACATACAACTCAACAACAACAAAAAAAAAGAACAAGCCAACTAAAAAATGCTCAGAGGACCTGAATAGACATTTCTCCAGAGAACATACAAATGGCCAATAGATATATGAAAAAATGGTCAACATTACTAAGCATCAGAGAAATGCAAATACAAATCACAATGAGATATCACCTCACCCCAGTCAGAATGGCTATCATCAACAAGACAAATAATAACAAGTGTTGGAGAGGCTGTGGAGAAAAAGGAACCCTCATACACTGTTGGTGGGAATGCAGACTGGTGCAGCCGCTATGGAAGGCAGTGTGGAGGTTCCTCAAAAATTAAGAATAGAATTACCACATGACCTAGGGATAATTTTAAAACAAATTTCAGATCATCACATTTCCCTGCTCAAAACTCAGTATAAAAGTCAATGTTACTTGGTAACTGATCTGGCAGCTTGTTCCCTCTCTGACCTCATTTCTTCTTATTTCTCAGCATTTCTTATTCCTTCTCCCATTTTATTTTTCTCCATATCAATTATAAGTGATGCAATATATATTTTGCCTATTAATTTGGCTTATTTTAAGTCTTCCCTACCTTAGTATACTAATTCCAAGAGGACTATTTTTGTGAAATTTGCTCTCTACTGTATCCCCAGCACTCAGATTAGTTGGCACATAGCAAACCTAAAAAAATTCTCTATGTGATGAAAAATATATTGAGCATATCTTCTCTGTATGGAAAACCTGAGAACTCTGCTAGTTTCCTTCCAGAGTTCCCTTCCTACCATTAGTCAGAAGAAAATTTGAGTAAGACCCCACTGTCCTGCAGCTAATGAGCGAAATGAGACAGTCATCCCTTCACCTTACTGTGCTCTCTAATCTTTGAGCATCTCCACGATTACCACCCATGTAAAACACAGAAGAAGGGGTTTTGTGGCTATTTTAGAAAGAGATGGGGGCACAAGTTAAAGTTCAGTAATTAATTAAGTAATGTGTTCAACAACTATTAATTATCTGGAATTTCCTTACATCTGAAAGGCATTGCTACTAGGCATCTCCACCCTGTACGTACAAGGAAATCGTCACCCGTGAGTTCGACGTGTAACTCACCTCCCTGGCTCGCAGGTTTTATCTCCCCTCAAAACTACTTTTGTTAAGCCTCCCTCCAAATCACCATAGCGCCTCAAAACAATTTATTCCTCCATGAGTCTAGCCCCTTCCCCATCCCACCACCGTCCCAAATGCCTCATAGAATGTCCTAAGCATCTATAAGTCGAAACCAGCATCCGCTCGAAGAGTCATGCTATTTGGAAGACTACTGCAGCCAGAATCTTGCAATATGTCTTTTTTACTGGGGACTGGTGGCAGAGATTGAATGAAGTAGGTCAACTCTCCTTGTTAGATTTTCCTTACGATATTTTGACCTTTGTAAATTTCAGGCAACAGATATGTTCAACTATTGTATCTATTAAATTAAATATATGTACATCTTCAAAAACAGAAATTAATTTCCAGGAGGATATAATCTAAACACGTGTAAAATATTTATATCCTCAGCTAGCAAGTTTATTTTTTTCCTTCCAATATCACAGAATTAGCATGTACATTTAGTGTACTGTCTGTCACTGTTCGAACAGGATATTTTCTTCAAAAACTTGACAAAAAAGTATTTGGAGGGATTCATAGGTAGATAAAGCTAAAATGAGTATTATTTTTTAAAAAGAGAAAAAGGAGGTGATTTGTCTACGTAATTTTAAAATGTACTTGATAAAGATGATTAAAACAGTGTAGTACTAGTATACAAAAGAACATATTATACTCTGATTCACCATTAATATCCCAGGAAAAGACCCTAACATGTTGGGTAATCTCATGTAATATATATAGCATTATATAATAAATGGATATATAATAAATGGTCCTGAAATCATTAGCTAACTATTGAAAGAAAACTAGATTGCAAATCCATGCCTACTACAATTCACAGATATAAAAGAAAAGCAATTTCTTGAAGAAGAAAACATTGACCAGAAATGTTGGTTGAAGTATCTTCTAAACAAGAGCCAAAAGGCAGAAAAAAAATACTTTTCATATTTCATTTGAATTACTGTATCATAATGAAAAATACATTGTAGAAAACTAAGTAATGTTTTATATAGTACAATATTAACAAGCAATAGACATTTCTAAATAAAAGATGGATTTGTCTTTGTATATAAACAAAAAAGCCTGGAGCAAGAAAGCTACTGCTAGTTTTATTCTCATGGGTCCTTTTGCATCATTTTATGCTTCCATCAGCCCTAAGTTAAAAGGGTGCAGTACGAACCTTGGCAGCTTCACATGCTCTGTCTAGTGTTCCTGAGGTGCCATCTGGCACAGGAAACTTGACTGCAGACAGAGCTTAATGATCATCCTGGCTGACAGCTATTATGGATGCATCTCTGCTACTGCTGCACAACCTATGTGCAACTCTAACCAGAAGAGTGACAGTCACAAATCTAAAGAGAGCTTTGGGTTGTTTTCAGTTCCAAACGCCTTTTAAGAATGTGATATGTAGCAGGAGGAAGCAGCCTGGTTAACAGAGGTAGGACATGTCCTCATGCGTAATGAACTAGTCAATAAAAAGCAGAGGCACAAGACAGACAGCCACATTCTTGTTCTGCTGCAGAACCTTTTTACTAAAAGTTCAGAACGACTCATTTGCTCACACTCCAAATTCAGAAGCCAGCATTGCTTTGAACTTCAAACAAAATAAAGACATATGCCATCTTAGACAAGAAAATATCTACCATGAATTTCTGCCAGGAACTAAGACTTATCTATAGGCAAAAAGTAGAAAGGAAACCAAAGAAAGCTGAAATGAAAGCGAGCAATTTATAGTACAATGGCATGGTGGGGTGGTGAGAACCACAAAAGTTATATCCAGGTGGATGCTAATTTTTACTAAAATACCTACCCATGATGCTATATTCACAGTCCACTTCCATCCGAGAACTTACAGATGACCATTTTCTGAGCATAAACTCAGAAATCTCATTAGAAAGAAATTAAAGCCTCTTTGTAAACCATGTCAAAAAGAATCTTTTATGTTTTGTGGTGCTTCATTTCTATGGAAAAAAAAAAGCCGATTTTGTTTTTCATTTTAAGAAAATAACCCAACTATATCAATAAATCGCTTTTATTTGTATAACTTAGCCCTCAGATTAAATATATATATAATATATATAATATATTACATATATTATATATATATAATATATTACATATATTATATATATATATATATATATATATATATATATATATATATATATATCAGCAGGTAAAAAAGAAAATGACCCTCAGTCTATTTTCTATCTACCATATTAGGTTGGTGCAAAAGTTATTGCCGTTTAACAGGTTAAAAATAATTGCAAAAACCACAATTACTTTTGCACCAACTTAATACATATTACACCACAAAGCTATATTTAAGTATTTATAGAGATAGTATCAAAATGGTACGTTAAAATTTGTATAAAGAACTGACTCCATTTGCCTAAAATGTATGGTATTGTTTTATATATAAACGATATGACGGCCCATCATTTTTTCCTTCCGGGAGGGCCACCCATGTGCTCAGCGCTGGGCCTGCTAAGTTGAGGAAGGAAAAAAGATATCGATTCTTGTCTCAAGGAACACACTATTTCAGAGACATGTACTCTGAACATTTTCTAATTACGTGAACTAGATGACCAGAGGGATGCATAGAATCGTCCATTTTCTTTGGTTCTACTACTTTTTTTTTTCTTCTTTTTAAAGATTTTACTGGGGAAGGGGAACAGGGCTTTATTGGAGAACAGTGTGTACTTCCAGGACTTTTTCAAGTCAAGTTGTTGCTCTTTCAATCTTAGTTGTGGCGGGCGCAGCTCAGCTCCAGGTCCAGTTGCTGTTGTTAGTTGCAGGGGGCGCAGCCCACTATCCCTTGCAGGAGTTGAACCGGCAACTTTGTGGTTGAGAGCCCACTGGCCCATACGGGAATCGAATGGGCAGCCTTCAGCATTAGGAGCACGGAGCACCAACTACCTGAGCCACCGGACCGGCCTGGTTCTACTACTTTTTAATGAGGACTGATGCTTTATAAGATTGCTGACTGGTAAAATACAGCTTTGGTCAGAAAACAGGACATGGCCAAAGACGGTACTCCTTGGTCTGTAGAAGGAATTCTTTTTAAGCATATATGGTATCCCAACACTGTACTTCAAGTAGATCATACTTTCTAACAAGAGCCACAATGAAGGAAAGAAAGATCTCATATTGATGGAGGCCTGAATTCAGCTCATCTTGTGGGAAACAATAATCCGATGCATGTGAATGCTTCTGCTGCCATTGTTTCACTTAGAAACAGTGTTAAGTTGCTCAAAATTCACAAGCACACAATAGACTTTGGCCACCCTAGGAAATTACTGAGTGTTAAAATGGCTTGCATGGGAGTAGAAAGTGAGTTTGGCGGTGGGGCTGGCTTTATGTCTCTGTACAATGACCCCTGTCTTCTTGGCCTCATGCAGTATTTTGTAAGCTTCTGGAGGACAATTATGTAACATATCAAGCCATATCAAAACATGATAATTTCTAAATGTTATCATAATCTAGTTAAAAAACACAGAGATTCTATATCTTGCAAAAATCAACCTGTGTGAGGATACTTATAAGTTATTAATTAACTCTCTTGTAAATGTCATCACTTCTATTTCTATATTTTCCTATATTTAGCTATCACTTCCATATTTGTGTACATATATGTGTTTGTGAATGTAAACCGGTTTAATTTTGTTTTTTGAATCCCAAGTAAATAATAAGGATTCTCATTTTTTGCCAATGGATGTGAAAATTTAAGATTATAAAAACTACTCCTTAATAAGACAGGTGCCCATCTGACACCCTACAAAATCTTTGCAAGGTTATTGATTATATTCCCCAAACTGTCTTTCGTACTCCTATGGCAATGTGGCTACTAATTTGTACTTTCCAGGCACTTATCTTATTAGGGAGAACACTTCAGGGATGATGTAGATGTCTGACCACCGCAGTGTACACCTGAAGCTGAAGCTGAACAACAATGAATGTCAATTATAATTATATATATACTATATATATATAGTCACAGGGATGTGGAGTACAGCATAGAGAATAGAGTCAATGGAATTGTAACAGTTGTATACAATGTCAGAGGGGAAATAGATTGGGGGTGGGGTTATTACTTTGTGAGACATGTAAACGTTTATTACATTGTTTTGTACACCTGAATCTAAAAAAAAAAAAAAAAAAAAGAAAGAAAGCTACTTTTTTCACGAAAATCATTATAAAAAAGTGGAAAATCTCAAATACAGGTACTTTTGCTTTCTTAAATAAAACAGTGGCTCTGGACAGGTGGGAAGAAAGGGTCAGTTTAGGGGTCGGTGGTGAGCTGAATGTATGGAGACTGAAGAAGGGAGCAAGCACTGAGAAAGACCGCATTTTGCACTCGCTCATTGTGAGCACGGTGCCTAGGTCTCTGGAGCCCTAAGACTGGGTTGTATGCAACGGGGTTAGACAAGTCACGTGAGATTTCTGTCCTGTCTACCTCGTAGAGTTGACGGGATAAAATAACGAATTAGGAAAGGTCCTTGTAAATGAAGTATACGTAGGATGGGTCTTATCTTTCTTATGAGTTTTGACCAAGTCCTTAAGTCATGTGATTTTCATTCCTGCAAGGTGCACAGGGAATTATTACAATCACTGCTTTTACAGATGAAGAACTGGGGGCCAGAGTGGCGAGGCCAGTGTCTAAAGCTAGCAGCTCAGTGAAGTCCTGGAATCCAGGCTCCCTAGTGGTACGACCCCCACACTAGGTCCTATATTTTTCCACTCCTGAATGCTTTCACATGCCCTCAGTAAACTTGGAGTTTTCTAAGTAAAATAGAAACAGTCCTTTATACCAAACAAGTTTGCTTTTTGACTCCAGGACTGTGTGGGAGTTACAAAATAAATAAATAAATAGATAGATAAATAAATAGATGATAGATGGATAGATAGATAGATAGATAGATAATGGCTCTTGTCTGTACTCTTCCTCATTAAGTCTGTTTGTTTACTTTAGGCCATAATAATATCAATTCCCTCCGCAGCGTTCTAAAACAACAACCTCCTAACTCTTCAGTCTACCATGTTTCTCCCCAGGCCAAAATTTCTCTATAACTTATCTTTTAACACTGACTAAAGGAGGAAATCCATATTTCTTAATAAGATACATTATGTAATACATTACTTAATAAGATACATAAAACCCTTAACAGTCTAACTCCAGCCTATCAATTTTTATTTCCCATGAGTCTTTCAGAGACGCCTCATCTACTAGCTACACTAAATGCCTCAGTTCACTAAATGCATTTCATTATAATATCTTGTTTTCAGAAAAGCAGCAGCCTCACTAATCTTTTATACAAACTATCCAGTTTGCTTAGAATACCCTTTTCCACCCCTCACAGGCTGGACAATTCCCACCTGATTTTCATGACCTGGCATCATTGTCTGCTGGTAGGCAAGCCTTGCCCATCCCCCTCCTCTGAAATCACACAGTACTTTCCTTGCTTCTTTGATTATAACTGTTCATTTACATGTCTGTATCTTTGTAGGCGGGGGAGAGGGGAAGGATGACTCTTCTGCTATCAGATATAACTCACGTTTTCATATTTTATTTGGGCTTATACTGAGGGAAAACGCAATTCTTGTATGTTGGGCTTTGGATCACTGAAAGTGGAATCATTCAAGGTGCCCATCAAGTGAAGAAACAGCACGTGTTTCAGAATGTAAACCCAGGCTAAAAAGACCTCCAAGAAAATCTTTAAGAAAAAAAAACATCTTATTCTCTCGATAGTGATTTTTGCACATTACTAGCAGATTGCTTTGGCCTAGAAACTTGTGTAGTGATTTCCATGTGGAAAGTGAACCGGAGTTGAGAGGTAAAACAGCCAGTTCCTGAAATCCTTCAGAGCTAAAAAGGAACCAATCCAGATGGTAATTGGGTTCCTACGGGACCTTCTAGCTCTGAAAAAAAAAATAGTTATGGATGATCAGGAATGTGTTTTTTAAAACAATGTTTGAGGTATGTATTTCATACCATAATATTCACCCATTTTACATGTATACGTCAATGATTTTAGTAACAGAGTCATGCAATTGTCACCACAGTCCAGTTTTATGAGAGATTGTATGGGAGTCACTGACCAGGAGCCCATCCGGAGATTCTACTTTCTGAGATGCCTATTACGGAGTTTGACTCCTGTTTTCCTAGGATTGGCAGAAATCCTTTGTAATTTCCTATTCAATTGTTAATTCCTCAAGGATATGCATTAGGTCTATCTGGGCTTAGTTATTGCATCGTTGTGACCTTTTCTATAGTTCCTGTCACATACTGGCCTCTCAAGAAAAGATTGTTAAATAAACCATGAATACATCAGTAATTAGTCTCCAATCTAAACATCTAATATACTCTTCTTTACATAAACACACTCTCAAGGGCTACTGGGGTAGGTGGTCAGAACATTAGCATACCACAAATGGCTATTATTTTCTTTTTTTTTTTGTTAGTTACTTTTTAATTTTCTGTGTATCTATTCTTTGTTGTCTGAGTGTATTTTGTCCTTTTATTAATCTGCTGCTGGAAAACTTTCTTTTAAGAGTAGAACTTTCTATTTGACTGTTAATTTGGAAACACTGGTGTCAACCTTCTATGAGAGGGAGTTAAAATGCTCTATATGAAGCAAATTGAGAGATATCAGTTTGGCTATTTGGAGGGTCTTCCTTGATCTCATTGAGATTGCCAAGTAAACGCTATTGCAGTTTGTGAGATTTGATTAAGCATTAGTGATTGAAGGTAGGTATTTACTATACACTTCATTCGGGAAGTTCTATACTATTATTGAGGATAAATATGAGTGGTGATAGCTGGAGTCATCTGGTGTTTCCTCCACCGCTGACACAGCTCCGTGAGTGAATAAGGCTGTTTAATATGCTCTCGATAGAGTGAAATGACTCACTCTGTCTGAATGCCAGAGATAGAGATCCTTAAAAATAAGTTACCATGAGAAAGTCAACATAATGAATCTTCATTCTGATTCAACTATGAAGATGTATGGATTAATATTTTCTACATACATATTTCTAACTTCTGGTAACTGATAATTGATGCCTATACATAGTTGGCCCATCAGACAGACTGGGTGTGTTTACTTCTTATGTGTCATTACTGATCCATCTGACACACACCATCATATGTCAGTTTACTTATTGACGCTAGAAAGGGATCCATTGGAGAAAAGAATCCTAGAGCATTATTTGAGCAGTATTTGTCTCTCCTCGATGGAGTTTTTATATTTCTACAATTTTGTTTCCTTTTTCTTCCTCTTGATAATTTAAAATGTTTATGACATTTTAGCTGATGCAACTTGAAATGCTATTTTCCACAATCTGCAAATGATTATTTTGGGCTCTGAACCAGATATTAATGTCTTGGACGTAGCATTGAAACCCTGCCATCCCTTTATGTAGAGTTCATTTTATTTTCTTGCAGAAAAGTCTCCCTGGGACAGCTGTGCCCAGTTCTATTCTCAAAATGAATATTAGCTGCTACTCCATGTCTGTGTGCTTTTGCAGAGTGGAGAGAGGAATTTGAATTTGGAATGATTTACTTTGCCAGGTTCAAGTTAAGTGTTAAGCTTATTGGAGAAGAAATCCAAATAGATTTAGGAGACCAGCTTTTTACTGCTTCATTTATGTGAAGGCAATGTTCAATAATATCAACAACAGCAACAGAATATTCACTCTGCTCTTGTATTTCAAAATCTTTGCTATTGAAATGTCCCGGCTAAAGGTTACGCATTTCACACTCTGGCTCATTTTCATACCTTCAGCACCAGAAAAGCATATTCAAAATACTGCACTCAGCTGCTGGCCTATGTGAATCCAATATATTCCTTAGTGAGAAGTCTGTGTCTTTGGCCCTTCTTTGACAAAAAACGTAGTTTCCTTTCACAATACTCGCATCCATAAATGTTGATAGGCACTGACTTGTTCTGTGAACACAGCACTTGACAGAAGCTTTTTCAAGGACAATGAAAATGTTTTTCTTCAAACAAATGACAATGTAAATGGCCTTTCTTAAGCTTGTGTTTGTCCAGAACAGCATTCCTAAAGCACATGGGTTTACTAATGTTCAATGTGGCCTTCAAGGGATTGTTGTTCAACGATTTGGAAGATCACTCATAGTTCAAGTTTTCTAAATCTTAGAATAGACCCCTACTCCTGCTCCTGCATCTTACATTTTGTAGTTATTTATTTTGCTGTTCCTAGAAAAATTAATGAATCTATGTTATATCTTGTAGAACCATCATACCAATGCAACAATAACTTTGTTAGTGATTTATAAACATTTATGAAGCTCACTCTTTGTAGTCTTCATAATATATTATTCTTCTCAAAGAACATATGAGGAGGATATGAAACTATAAAACCTATGCCCAATAATGTCACACTCTGATTAAAATATGTTCAGAATAGTAAAATAATAGCAATGTACTTTCGGGAGTTGAATCTGTATTTAATGACATAGGAGTCAGGGATCCTTGGTTGTCTGATTTGAAATTAAACTTTGAAATAGCTATGTTTCAATGACAACTTATAGTGGCATTACTGATATGGATACATTATAGATTATTAAAATACTTATTATTCCAGTGGGTGGGATTTTCATTCCTGACATTTTGATTATAGTAAGAGTGGTAATCTTACAGTTCTCCCGTTGGGTGTAGTAAAAATCTTCCAAGTGAAAGAGAATCAGTCACAGGTTTCATATCAACATTTTAACCACTACAGAGAGAAGCAGTACTTGACACTGAAATTCTTATCTCCCCACTTCAATTTGTCTGTATTTTTTTTCAATTTTCCACTTACGTTGATATTCTTATGCACCATGATTATTTTCTAGCATTAGAGACACCGTTTATCCTGTTGATAATTTGTATCCTAGCCAGTGGGGAATCTATTCTCTGAGTGCTGAAGAAAGGAGTTATGAACAATGTCCACATTCATTTCCTTTAAAGTCAAATGAGTACCTTTTCATTACAGGAGTGATTAAAAACAAATTGAATATTACCTATAATTGTTGAAATATCAACACACACATATAAGCAAACACAATCTTCTACATCATGTATTAACTGTATTAATTACCCTTACGCAGCATAGGACATTCACCCATTCATTCATTCATCCACTCATCACTTCAACATTTATTACACATTTTTGTAGTGGGTAAATTATCAGCTTTTAACCAAGTTGAACATGTGCCCTTTTCATAAATTATATTTTCATTTCTTGGCACATGTGATGAGGCTATGTATAGATAAATACCGTACAGATACCATATAAATACCACTTTTCTTTTTAACCAAAGGATATACAATCTATGGAATAATACTGTTGAGAAATAGTCTATTTCTAATTCTACAAAATTCTCCCAAGTCTAATTCCATAATAAGTAACAATGATATGCAAATGAATGTATAGCATACAGATGAAATGTTTAATTATGTAAAATTTGTAGTTTGAATGGGATGCCTGTGATATAATTGGAAATAAGAGGGAGTGGTAAGTTGTGATAGTTAAAAAGATAGCACTAAACTTAACCTACCAAGGAAAGAACCTTGGCCTTTATTGGCTATGACCTTGGGAAATTATGATGCTTCAGGGCCTCTATCTGTTAATTTGCATAATGAGAATGATTATAATAACTAGCCCTGTAGGGTTATGTAAAAATTGAATGAGCTCATGCACATAAACCTCTTAGCATAGTGTCTAGCCTGGAGCAAACCCTCAGTAAAAGTTAGCCATTATTATTATTACAGGTTCATACATATAAAAAGTCATTGACTTGGCAACTTCCAAAACTTTTTTAGTTTAGTTATTACTTAATACACAGATCTTAAACTTTAGCATTTTAAAGAAATAGGAATTATGACACCATGTATCAGTGTCAAATAGATACATAAGTTATGAAATGGAAGGAGCCATTTAAATTAGACCTAAAGGAACATCTTTTTTAAGAACACATGATATTGTAGCTATAGATTTCAAAATAAGTGACTGAAAATGGAGATTTATTTTCTTTGTTTTCCATGTATTATAATCATATTTCCAATAGAAAACAGTCTGAAGAGAATGATTGAAGATTACTTCTAGGAAGAGGCAGACCCAAGATGGCAGAGTAGATAAATGCTGTGCTTGCCTTCTCCTGTGACCACATTAATATTACAACTAAATTATAGAACAATCAACCTGGAGCACCGTCTGAAATCCAGCTGAACAGAAGTCCTATAACTAAGGACATAAAGAAGAATGCACATTGAGACTGGTAGGAGGGGTGGAGACTTGGAATGGGCTGGCCCCACACCTGCATGTAGCAGTCAAGAATTAGGAGGGATATCTAAGCCACAGGGTCCCCCAGGAGGAGCAAGGGACTTCAGCTCCACACTGTGCTCCCAGCCCAGAATACCAGTGCCAGGAAGAAGAGCCCCACAATATCTGACTGCGAAAAACAATGGGGATTCTGACCATCCAGGTGAAACAGAAGGCTGCAGAAAACCCAGACATCCTCTTACAGGGCCAGTGCACAGATTCATTCACTCCCAGGCACTTGCCCTGGGTTTCAATGGAGGGATGATTTACTGAGGAGGAGTCAGAGACATGCAGTGAGAAACTGAGTCGTGTTGCTTCAGGGTGAGTGTTGGAGGGACGTCATCATTTTACCTGTGAGAAATCCATCTCTCATGCAGCCAGCAGGCGGGTGTCATCTTTCCTGTGTTGCGTACTCTCCTACATGGCCAAATCTGAATCTGCACTGGCCTCTTGACCTCCACTTGCACCACCTTGGTGACCCCTGGAACTGCACCCCACCCAACTCATGCAACACATGGGACACTTTCTGAGCCAGCAGCAAGCCCTGCCCATATAGCACTCTTTTTTGGACAACTCTCTGCTGTTCATGGGCCCCACGCAGACAGCAGCTGGCCTCGGAGTGCTCTGAGACTTTTGCTTAGTAGGTGCAGGCTCAGCACAGGCATCAAAAAAAACAATCTACATAAACCTGGTAAACACCACTTGAACCACCCTGCTGACTCCCTGAGACTGTGTCTCACCCAACTCGTGCACCCCATGATGCTCTATTAGTGGCTGAGCCTCATAGGAGCTGGCAGGAAGCAGAGGCCTCAGGGTGTTCCTGAGCTTTATGCAGAGCTACCTGAGGCCCAGTATGGGTGGCAGCAACTTCAGTTCATAAATTGGTCTCTCCCATCTGCCTGCAGGTCCAGCATAGAAAGCAACCAACCACAGATAATATTGTAACTCCTACAGCCAGTCACAGGCAGTTATCTAGGCCTGCAAAAGAGCCCCTCCCAAGAGGTCACAAAACCAACATACCTGGAGGTCAGCTTCAGACCACAACAGAGCACCACCCAATTAGCCCCATAAGTGGCATACCCAAAGAGCAGTCTCAGCATGCACCAGAGCCCAAAGGGGAGAATCCCACACTATGGGATAAGCCCCCAGCACAGCAGCCTACTAACTATGAATGTATCCAAACCCAACAGCCAGTCAGCATGAGGGTCAATTCCAGCCACTGATGTGCCAATAGTAATCAAGGCTCAACTACAACAGAATGGCACACTCAAGGGATGCTCCTGAAACATCCGGTGCAGGTAACCAGGGAGACTGCACCACTGGGCCCCACAAGGCACCTACTACATAAGGCCACTTAGCAAAGACTGGGAGATATAACAGATTTACCTAATACATATAAACAAACACAGAGAGGTAGCCAAAATGGGGAAACAAAGAAATATGCCCCAAGTGAAAAAACAGGAGAAAACTCCAGAAAAAGAACTAAATGAAATGAAGTCAATCAATCTACAAGATACAGAGTTCAAAACAATGGTTATAAGGGTGTTCAATGAACTTAAGAAGAAGGATGGATGAACTCAGTGAGAACTTCAACAAAGAGATAGGAAACATAAAAGAGAATCAGTAAGAAAGGAAGAATACAATAACTGAAATAAAGAATACATCAGAGGGAATCAACAATAGAAATGATGAAACAAAGGACTAAATCAGTAATTTAGAAGTTAAGATAGAAGAAAACACGCAATTAGAACAGCAAAAAGAATTGAGAGAGAGAGAGAGAAAGAGAGAAAGAGAGAGAGAGAGAGAGAGAGAGAGAGAGAGAGAGAGAGAGAATACTTTACAGGGCCTCTGGGAAAATATCTACCATACCAACAAATTGGACAATCTGGAAGAAATGGATAAATTCCTAAAAAGACACAATCTTCTGAGACCGAATGAAGAAGAAATAAAAAATCTGAACAGATTTCTACTGTTCTACTAACAAAATCAAGTCAGTAATCAACCACCTCCAACCAAACAAAAGTCCTGGATCAGATTGTTTCATGGGTGAATTTTACCAAACATTCAGAAAAGAACACCTATCCTACTCAAACTATTCAAAAAAATTCAAGAGGGGGAAAAGCTCCCAATCTCATTTTATGAGGCCACAATTATACTGATTCCAAAACCAGACAAAAACATTACAGAAAAAGAAAAAGAAAAAAATTATAGGTCAATATTTCTGATGAACATAGATGTAAAAATCAACAAAATATTAGCAAACCAAATTCAGCAACACATTAAATAGATCATACATCATGATCAAGTGGGACTTATTCTTGTGATGCAATGTGGGTTCAAAATCTACAAATCAATCAACATGATACACCACATAAACAAAATAAAGAATAAAAATCATATGATCACCACAATAGATGCAGAAAAAGTGTTTGACAAAATCCAGCAACCATTTATTATAAAAACTCTCAGCAAAGTGGAAATAGAGGGAACATACCTCCATATAATAAAGGCCATATATGAAAACCCACAGCTAACATCATACTCAGTGGGGAAAAGCTGAAAGCAGTCTCCTTAAGATGAGGAATAAGAAAAGGATGTCCACTTTCATCATTTTTATTCAACATAGTATTGGAAGTCCTAGCAACAGCAATCACACAAGAAAAGAAATAAAAGGCATCCAAATGGAAAGAAGAAGTATAATTGTTATTAATTGCACATCACGTGATACTATATACAGAGAACAACAAAGATTCCACCAAAAACTATTAGAACTAATCAATGAATTCAGTAAAGTATCAGGATTCAAAATTATTATTCAGAAATTGGTTGCATTTTTATATAACAATAATGAACTGTCAGAAAGAGAAATTAAGAAAATAATCCCATTTACAATTCCATCAAAAACAAACAAACAAACAAACAAATCTAGGAATAAACTTAACTAAGGAGGTAAAGGCCTGTACTCAGAAAACTGTAAGACACTAAAGAAAGAAATTGAAGAAGATACAAATAAATGGAAGCAGACTCCATGCTCATGGATAGGAAGAATTAACATTGTTAAAATGTCCATACTACTCAAAGAAATCTATAGATTCAGTGCAATCCCCACCAAAATACCAATGGCATTTTTCACAGAACTAGAACAAATAACCTTACAACTACTTTGGAAACATAAAAGACCCCAAATACTGTGTTTTTCCAAAAATAAGACCTACCCCAAAAATAAGCCCCAGTTAAGATCATCAGCCAGATGGACACATTTAGTACATTATGACGATGTTCCAGAAGAAGATGACATGACTGTATTTGAATAAATATAGATTGTTGTACAGGAAAAAATAAGACATCCCCTGAAAATACACCCTAATGCATTTTTTAGAGCAAAAATTCATATAAGACCCAGTCTTATTTTCAGGGAAATACAATAGCCACAGCAATCTTGAGAAAGAAGAACAAAATTGAAAGTATCACAATACCTGATATCAAACTATACTACTAGGCTATAATAATGAAAATAGCATGGTACTGACATCAAAACAGACACATAGACCAATGGAACAGAATAGAAAGCCCAGAAATAAACCCACACCTATGTGGTCTATTACTCTATGACAAAAAGGTAGGGCTATTCAAGGGGGTAAAGACAGTCTATTCAATAAATGGTATAGGAAAAACTGGACAGATACATGCAAAACAATGAAATTGGACCACCTTCTTACATCACATACAAAAATAAATTCAAAATGGATTAAAGACTTCAATGTAAGACCCAAACCATAAAACTACTAGAAGAAAACATACACAGTAAATTCTCTGACATTTCTGTTAGTAATATTTTTTCTGATCTATCTCCTCAGCCAAGGGAAACAAAAGAAAAAATAAAGTCATGGATCTATGTCAAACCAAAAAGTTTTGAACAGCAAAGGAAACCATGAACAAAACAAAAAGACAACCTACCGAATTGGAGAAGCTATTTGCCAATGACACATCTGATAAGGGACAATATCCAAAATCTATAAAGAACCCATACAACTCATCACCAAAATAACAAATAATCCAATTAAAAAATGGGCGGAAGACCTGAATAGACATTTCTCCCAAGAGGATGTACAGATAGATGGCCAATAGATATAATAAAAATGCTCAACATCACTAGTCATTGAAATGCAATTAAAACCACAATGAGATATCACCTCACACCTGTCAGAATGGCCATCATCCATAAATCAACACACAACAAGTGTTGGTGAGGATGTGGAGGAAAGGGAACCCTTGTGCACTGTTGGTGGGATTGCAGATTGGTGCAACCACTATGAAAAATGGTTTGAGATTTCTTCAAAAAGTGAAAAGTAGAACTACTTATGATCCAGCAACTCCACTTCTGGGTATTTATCCAAAGAAATCCAAAATACTAATTCGAAAAGATATATGCACCCCTATGTTCACTGCAGCACTATGTACAATAGACAAGATATGGAATCAACCTAAGTGCACATTAACAGACAAATGGATAAAGAAGAAGTGATACATATAGACAATGGAATATTATTTGGCTATAAAAAAATGAGATTATACCATTTGTGACAACACGAATGAACCTAGAGGGTATTATGCTAAGTGAAATAAGTCAGACTACAAAAGACAAATACCTTATGATCTCACTTGTATGTGGAATCTAAAGAACAAAATTAATGAACAGACTCATAGATACAGACAAACTGATGGTTACCAGAGGGTAAGAGGTTGGGGGATGGGTGAGAAAGGTGAGGGGATTAGGAAGTAAAAATTGGTAGTTACAAATAGTCGCAGGGTTGTAAAGCACAGGGATTATAGCCAATAATATTGTAATAACTATGTATAATGCCAAGTGGGTAATAGACTAATTGGTGTGATAGACTAATTTATTCACTCCATAAATTATATAAATGTCTAACCACTATGCTTCTTACAGTTGAAACCAATATAAAGTAATATTGAATGTCAACCATAATGGAAAAAAAATAAGTAAATAATTTAAAAAGAGCAAAGTAAAAAATGAAAATATTACCCCTAAAACACCAGTTGTTATTCTATCTTGAAATGACATTTACATTACTTGTTTTTAACTCTTCTGTTGGAGCTATTATAGTAAGTATGTTCCAAGCAGAAGTGTGATTGAGAACATTAAGAGACAAGACTGTTTTTCCAACTATTAGGAGATGAACTACACTAATGAAATCACACATATTCCTTAAGATTCAGTTCAAATATTGTCTCCACTCTGATGTTTCTCTAACTTCTCTTAAGAATTTTATATTCCTTCATCTCTACTTCTTCAATACATTGAAAATTTGTATGTCCTTTTTTCTAGTACTTATAGTTCTTTACTGTATATCTACCTTCCTGACCTCAAGAGCACAGACTAATCAAGTACTAATGGGCTTTGCAACTCCAGATTTGATTAGTTACACATGGTGTAAGCACGTAGGTTTGCAGTTTTTGATACTTTGTTTCATAAAGGTCTTAGAAGGAGAACCTGTAAACACAGAAATATAACCAGAAGGATATTTGAATGGGGCTCAGTTTTGACAGAAGCACGAAAAAATAAATGCAAGGTAAATGAGTGTATAAAAATCACTTCTCCAGACACACAAATTTTACAAAGGAAAGTGTTTGGAAAAATTCTTCCTTGCTTCTCTATAAAGGAACAGAGGCCTGGGATGTGACCACTGTCGTGCAGGAGATCCTGCGGACTACGCCAAGTGTCATGTGGGGTGTCCGGCGGGGTCTCTGGTCCCACTCCCCACACAAGAACGCAGGACATGGTGAGGCCAAAAAGGAACACCCACGGAGCCATAGGTAGGGGAGTTATACTACTATACTGTCACTGGCAGCTGGGTTGGAGACACAGGAACCAAGAGCCACACAATTCTCAACCCTCACTGCACCGCTTGCAGGCTCAGCCACCATCTCCTTGCTAGGCCCCCATCTTCTGCTAGCATAGCCACAGCAGTTATATCAGTGCCCAATGGCTCAGTGGTTACAGCTGACTGCCAAGTAGCCATAGCTGCTGGCCATTTGATCACAGTCGACGGCCATTTACTACCTGAGCCAGCACCTTTCTATGTGAGGCCGAGAGCCTGGAAACTGCTTTTTGGGGCTCTGTCCCCACAACCACCATGGAAACTTAGAGGATAAAAGAGGTTAGCTGACTAGCATTTTTGGTCGGAAAGTTAGGATTGGGATGCTGTGTTGGCATTGACCAAGATTTCTGGAGATTATTAATTCATGGAACATGTTTCTAATGGACCAGTCACTTCCATACAGTAGAGACTGAGAGTGTGATCATCTTGACTCTAATCTCTAAGGATCCCTCCTAATTAATAGTGGTCTTCAACATAAAGATAATTGTCCTTGGTTTGAGAAAGCAGACACCGAAGACCTCTGCCTAAATCGCTAAAACTGAAAACAGAGAGGCCCAGCAGGGCATCTCTAAAGAACCAATGATAGTGCCCTATAAAGCACGATGTCACCTTTAACCACTTTCCAGACCCATCCAGGAATGTCAGCTTAAGCATCTGCCAAACAAGAGAGAAAGATACCAAGGTAGAATTGCCCGTTTTCCCTACCTCTCCACTTTCCTGTTTACATTCTGAGGGAAATGAAATTGCATTCAGCAGATGGAAGAAGACAATTCTCAGAAAAAATTTTCTTTGTAAACAAATAAGCATAATTTTCTATGCCTTTTCTGTATGTTCTCTTGAGATTTTTTTAAGTATAAGAATATATCTACAGATTAAGATAATATGAGAACATTATTTTCTTTTGATGATGGTATTTTTTTCATTTAAGATTTGGTGACAAATTGAAATGCAGAGGTATTATAAGAATGATGATAAAGCTTAGGTTCTTATTTGTTAAAAATATAATATGAAATATTAAAGGGATGTAAAAAAGTTTGTTTTTAAAAAAACTAATCAGAAATCACATTAAAGAACCTTGTAAACTGGACTCTTACTGTATTCATGGGTTTTATATTTATATAGTATTATAACATGAGGCTAAATGGTTGTAAATTTACTGTTAGGTTGGTGCAAAAGTTATTGCAGTTTTTGCAATTATTTTTAACCTTTTAAATCGCAATTACTTTTGCACCAACCTAATATTTGCATGTCCACTCTAATGTGGTTATTTCTATGACAGGTAAATACACTCTTGTCACTTGGTAAAGCATTTTAAAAGTAATAAATATGCACATTGGGATTTCCAAAGATAAATTTTTCTCCATAGCAGATTTTTCTCCATAGCAGATTTGCTTTCTCCAAAGGAAATAAAGCTTTTTTAAATAAAATAGACTCAAAGAAAGAGACCAAAAGGATGGTTACCAGATGAGAGGCAGTGAGGGGATGGATAAAAAATGTGAAGGGGAATATAGTCAATAATATTGTGATAAGTCTACATGCTGACAGATTATTTCTAGAATTAGCTGTGTGATCACATTGTAAGGTACAAAAATGTTGAACCACTACATTGTACACCTGAACTAATATAACTATATAATATTGTATACCAACTATGCTTAGAAAATAGTAAATAAAGCACATACAGTGCTTGTTGAAGTATTAAAATTACGGCAGAGTGTCAGTTCTTACTACTAATGTAAGCCAGAAATTTGAACCATATGTTAAGGCATTGGTTTCCAAACTTGCCTGCAATCAGCCGGAATGTTTCAATAAAAGTAAATACAAAAATATGAATGTCTCTGTCTCATCCTCAGAGATCATATCTTAACTGGTCTGGGGTACAGATTGTGTCTTAATTAGTCTGGGAAGATAGTGATAAGCATTGAAATTTAATAAAAAAATTTCCAAAGTGATGCTAATATGCAAAAAAATTGGGAGCCTCCGAGCTAAGCAATCATTCTTATTTTGCAATGTTTGCACTCACGTGTAGCAAGAACAATTTCCGAGACATTAGTGAGACTGCTAACTCTGCAATGAAACAAAATCAAATCTTCATTCCTTTTTGTAAACAGAATTGCCAGGCCAATTCCAGAAAGGTCTACAATAAGGTTGAACATGTCATGAACTTGCTCACTTAAAGATTCCACACAAGGAATTTTATATTTGTTATAAGAATGGTTTACCAAGTATTCTATCTAATTTAAAAGTTGTAGCAAATTTTTGTATAAAACCAAATCATATCCAAGTATGTATTTCTAATGAAGGTGTCAGAGAACAGAAAACTGCCGTGAATAAAAATAGCGTCCTTTGTAGGGCAGGATGGCTCAGAGGTGTGAGCATTGTCATTCATGAGCCTAAATGGGGAGCAAATGGAAGAGAGGCTGTTGGGCCAGCCAAGGCCAGACTGGGGAGGTCTCAAATGCCAGGCCAAGGGCCTTTGACTTAATTTTTCAGGAACTAGGGAGCCACTGATAATCTCCGAGTCAGTGAGTGACTTGATTAAATGTAAATACTTTATATATATATATATATACATATATATATATACACACACACATATATATGTATGTGTGTGTGTGTATATATATATATATGTATATATATATATGTATATATATATATATATGTATGTATTTGACTCCCTACAGCTAATGGCATATTCATTGTAATTATTTTTGGTGTAACAATGTCTATAATTTACTTTAAAATGTTTTAGTCATAGACAGTATGATATCAAATAAATAATGGTTTGAATTATAGTACCCAGAATTGCCTGATCTGAAATTCACAGTTCAAGAATAGTCAGGTACAGTTTCATCTGCAATGTCACCCTTCAGAGAGAGTGACAAGCTTCAGCTATCTTTAACTTAATCAACAAAAGAGGATTTGCTATTTTGTGTTAACGATAATTGTTTTTCATTTGTAAAATTAAGGGTTTATTAGCTAATGATTGTTAAGCATGGGTCCTCATTGGTGTGATTAATAACATGGGAAATATGCTGTCTGGAGAAGATTTTTACAGATATCCTTCTAATCTGCATTACTAGGCCTTAGAATCCAGTCAGTCTCCATATGTTCTGTACACAGAAGCATCGTTCCCCAGGCTTGATTCCAGACAAAATAGTTCAGATGGTTCTTGGTCTCCTTTACCTGTGAGGGGAAGCAGAGTGTGCCACCCCAAAATATACCTTTTTGAATATGGATTACTTTTAAGAAACAAAAGACTCAGAAAGAACCTTTGAACTCTCCCCTTTAACTGCCTGTAGGAATCCTGATAAAAGTGCCAGCTTACAGGAAGGGAGCTATCACTTTAGCATCATAACAAGCTAAGTGTGGCAGACAGGAAAGAATCTAGCATACAGTCAGTTTGCTGGACTCCTCTCATTGTCCTATTTTTTCTGGGTGGCCCTGGGAGAATTTGGTTACCAAATGTTTGCCCTTTCTCATCTACCAGAGAATTGCCTGCTTTCCCTTTGAAACCCCAGACTCCTGTCTCTTTCGCCTTAGTCCAGAATGGCAAACAAGCTTCAACTGCCCCATTTGTCCTGAGGTCCCAAATACTTAGGGAACACCTGTATGTACATACATAATAAATTTGATTATTGTCTCATGTGAATATGTCTCATGTCAATTTGATTATTAGACCAGCCAGAAGAAATTAGAAGGGAGAATTATTTCTCCCCCACTGCCACTTATTTCGGTGTGACTTGAATATTAACACCTTTGCTCTATGCGACTTTCCAAGAAAGGTTTTTCATAGGCAACCTACACCCTCAGAAAAAAGGGAAAGCCAGGATCATCTGATCTCACAGGGGTTGTACTCATATGCCTACTTAATAAGTTCTTGAGAAATTTGGGTGAAGAACTTGATTGCAGATTAACTAGGATCAGGTTATTGGGAAATAATGATCTATCACCTATCTCACACCGGTGGAGATCAAACAAAAAGACCCTTCCGATTCTGAATCACCAAACTATTTTAGACAGTTCAAAATAGACAGTGGAAGATAGGAGGAACAGGGATCACAGGAAAAGACGTCTGGAAAGACTCACGTACCAGAAGCTATTTAAGCTGCCTAGTGAAAAACGAGCAGCAATTTCTCAAGTTGACAGGAAGATCTGAGAGGAAATATTTCATCAGGGGAATATTATGAGGTTGTTCAAAGATGCAAAAAAGTATGGCTTACTCATTCAACTAAAGAATGACTGGAACTTTCAGGTTTTAGGGTACAACTCAGGCAAAAAAGGCACGATTATGAAAGGATCTGATGATTCACAGAAGTGTTTTTCAAACTTTTTTTTAACACAACTCATCATAACATAGTTTTTATATTACACAAGCATAAACACTGCTTTGTAAAAACACATAAAAATTATAATTTTAAAAAATATTACATCTTACTAGGTTCAAGTTCTCAGATGTTTTATATTCTACTCAATCCTTTTAACTTATTCCATTCTATCTTATTTCATTTAAAGTGCTGGTTTTCAACAAATTTTTTTTAATTCAAGTTTATTGGGGTGACAATTATTAGTAAAGTTACATAGATTCCAGGTGTACAATTCTGTATTAAATCATCTATAAATCCCCTTGTGTGTTCACCACCCAGAGTCAGTTCTCCTTCCATCACCATATATATGATCCCCTTTACCTTCATCTACCACCCCACTCTTTACCCTCTGGTAAACACTAAACTATTGTCTGTGTCTATGAGTTTTTGTTTCTCATTTGTTTGTCTTGCTTTTTGTTGTTTTTGGTTTATATACCACATCAGTGAAATCATATGGTTCTCTGCTTTTTCTGTCTGACTTATTTCGCTTAGCATTGTAATCTCAAGATCCATCCATGTTGTCACGAATGGTCCTATTTCATCTTTTCTTACCGCCAAATAGTATTCCATTGTGTATATATACCACAACTTCTTTATCCATTCATCTATCGAAGGACATTTTGGTTGTTTCCATGTCTTGGCCACCATAAATAAAACTGCAATGAACATTGGAGCACATGTGTCTTTATGGATAAACGTTTTCAGATTTTTTGGGTAGATACCCAGGAAAGAGATTGCTGGGTCATATGGTAATTCTATTCCTAATTTTTTGATGAACCTCCACACTGCCTTCCATAGAGGCTGCACCAGTCTGCATTCCCACCAACACTGTATAAGGGTTCCTTTTTCTCCACAGCCTCTCCAACACTTGTTAATATTTGTCTTGTTGATGATAGCTATTCTAACTGGGGTGAGGTGATATCTCATTGTGGTTTTTATTTGCATTTCTCTGATGATTAGTGATGTTGAACATTTTTTTTTCATATGTCTATTTGCCATTTGTATGTCCTCTTTGGAGAAATGTCTCTTCAGGTCCTCTGCCCATTTTTCAATTGGGTTGTTTGTTTTGTTGTTGTTGAGTTGTATGAGTTCCTTGTATATTTTGGATATTAGCCCCTTATCGGAAGCACTGTTTGCAAAAATCTTCTCCCATTCAGTTGGTTGCCTCTTTATTTTGTCGATGGTTTCTTTTGCTGTGCAGAAGCTTTTAAGTGTGATATAGTCCCATTCATTTATTTTAGCTTTTACTTCCCTTGCCTTTCGAGTCAAATTCATAAAATGCTCTTTGAAACCAAGGTTCATAAGTTTAATACCTATGTTTTCTTTTATGCAGTTTATTGTTTCAGGTCTTATGCTTAAGTCTTTGATCCATTTTTAATTAATTTTGGTACATGGTGACAGATAGCAGTCCAGTTTCATTTTTTTGCATGTGGCTTTCCAGTTCTGCCAGCACCATTTATTGAAGAGGCTGTCTTTTCTCCATTGTATGTTTTTTGCTTCTTTGTCAAAAATTATCTGACCATATTTATGCGGTTTTATTTCTGAGTTCTCAATTCTATTCCATTGGTCTGTGTCTGTTTTTCTGCCAACACCATGCTGTTTTGATTATTGTTGCCCTGTAGTACAAGCTAAAGTGAAGGAGTGTGATACCTCCAGCATTGTTCTTTTTTCTTAAGATTGCTTTGGCTATTTGGGACTTTTTTGATTCCAAACAAGTCTGATGATTTTTTGTTCTATTTCTTTAAAAAATGCCATTGGGATTTTGATGGGGATTGCATTAAATCTGTATATTGCTTTGGGTAATATGGCCATTTTAATTATGTTGATTCTTCCAATCCATGACCACGGAATGTTTTTCCATTTCTTTGCGTCTTCTTCAATTTCTTTTAAAAATTTCTTGTAGTTTTCAGCATAGAGGTCTTTCACATCCTTGGTTAAGTTTATTCCTAGGTATTTTATTCTTTTTGCTGCAATTGCAAAAGGAATTGTATTTTGTATTTCTTTTTCAGAGGTTTCATTGTTAGTATATAAAATGCAATGGACTTTTGTACGTTGATTTTGTAGCCGGCCACATTACTGTATTCATTAATTGTTTCTAATAGCTTTTTGGTGGAGTCTTTAGGGTTTTCTATATACAGCATCATGTCATCTGCAAAGAATGACAATTTAACTTCTTCATTCGCAATTTAGATGCCTTTTATTTCTTTCTCTTGCCTGATTGCTCTGGTGAGGACTTCCAACACTATGTTGAAAAGCAGAGGTGATAGGGGACAGCCCTGTCGTGTTCCTGAATGTAGAGCAAAGGGCTTCAGTTTTTCACCATTAATTATGAGATTAGCTGAGGGTTGTCATATATGGCCTTTATTATGTTAAGGTATTTTCCCTCTATACCTATTTTATTAAGTGTTTTAATCATAAATGAATGTTGTATCTTGTCAAATGCTTTTTCTACATCAATTGATATAGTCATATGATTTTTGTCCTTTATTTTGTTTATGTGATGGATCACATTGATGGATTTGCGGATGTTGAACCATCCTTGTTCCCCAGGGATGAACCCCACTTGGTCGTGATGAATAATCTTTTTAATTCATTGTTGCATTCGATTTGCTAGAATTTTGTTTAGGTTTTCTGCATCTGTATCAATCAGAGATATTGGTCTGTAGTTCTCTTTTTTTGTGTTGTCCCTGCCAGGTTTTGGTATCAGGGTAATGTTGGCCTCAAAATGAGTTAGGGAGTACTGTCTGTTCTTCAGTTTTTTGGAAGAGTTTGAGCAGGAGTGGTATTAGATCCTCTTTGAAGGTTTGGTAGAATTCATTAGTGAAGCCATCTGGACCCGGACTTTTGCTTTTGGGAAGGTTTTGGATGACTGATTCAATTTCCTTACTGGTGATCCGTCTGTTTAGATTTTCCAGTTCTTCATTGTTCAGCCTAGGAAGGCTGTCTGTTTCTAAGAAGTTGGCCATGTCTTCTAGGTTATTGAATTTGGTGGCATATAGTCCTTAATAGTATTCTTAGATGATCCTTTGTATTTCTGTGGCATCCGTGATAACTTCCCCTTTTTCATTTCTGATTTTGTTTATTATTCTCTTCTCTCTTTTTATCTTAGTGAGCCTAGCCAAGGGTTTGTCAATTTTGTTAATCTTTCCAAAGAACCAGCTCTTTGTCACAGTAATTTTTTTCTGTTGTCTTTTTGTTTTCTATTTCATTTAGTTCTGCTCTGATTTTTATTATTTCCTTTCTTCTGCTGAACTTAGGTTTCATTTGTTCTTCTTTTCTAGTTCTTTAAGGTGTAATGTGAGATTATTTATTTGGTATTTTTCTTGTTTCTTAAGATAGGCATGTAATGATATAAATTTACCTCTTAAAACTGCTTTCCCTGCATTCCAAAAATTTTGGTAGGATGTTTTTTTATTGTCATTTGTTTCTATGTATCTTTTGATTTCTCCTCTAATTTCTTCTTTGAACTGGTCATTCTTTAAAAGTATGTTGTTTAATCTCCATGTGTTTGTGTTTTTTCCTGCTTTCTTTTTCTAGTTGATATTCAATTTCAAAGCCTTGTGATCAGAGAATATGCTTGGCATGATTTCAATCTTCTTAAATTTTCTGAGGTCAGTTTTATGTCCTAATATATGGTCTATCCTTGAGAATGCTCCATGTACACTAGAAAAGAATGTATAGTCTGATGTTTTAGGATGAAGTGCTCTATATATGTTAATTATGTCCATTTCCTCTAATGTGTCATTTAGGGCTGCTATTTCGTTATTTATTTTCTGTTTGGATGATCTATCCATAGCTGTCAATGATGTATTTAAGTCCCCTAGTATAATTGTGTTTTGGTCAATTTCTCCCTTTAGTTCTGTTAGTAGTTGCTTGGTATATTTCGGTGCTCCCTGATTGGGGGCATAAATATTGATGACTGTTATGTCTTCTTGTTGTATAGTCCCCTTTACCATTATGAAATGTCCATCTTTGTCTCCTGTTATCTTTTTCACCCTAAAGTCTGTTTCATCTGATATCAGTATAGCTACACCTGATTTTCTCTGGATACCATTTGCTTGGAATGTCAATTTCCACCCTTTCACTTTGAGGCTATGCTTGTCCTTGTAGCTGAGATGTGTCTTTTGGAGAAGCATATGATTGGGTTTAGTTTTTTGATCCAATCTGCTACTCTGTGCCTTTTTATTGGTGAGTTCAGTCCATTTATGTTTAGAGTGATTATTGATATGTGAGGATTTCCTGTCATTCTATCTTAGTTTTCTGGTAAGATTGTATCTCCATTGTTTCTTTGCCTTTTTGTTGTTGTCTATTATTTCTGTGTGGTGGTATTCTATGATTTTCCCTCTGTTTCTTCTTTTATTACAGTATATATTTCAGTTCTGGATTTTTTTGAGTGGTTTCCATTAAGTTTCTGTAAAAGAAAGTTTGATATTTAGAGTATTCCATTTTCTTCACCATGCTTACTTTCTCCATTCCCATATTCAGGTTCAGGCCTTTACTCTCCCCCTTTTTATGTTTTGGTTGCCACAAATTGACCCTGTTGATGGTGATCGAATAGACTCCTTTAATATTTCTTGTAGTGAAGGTCGTGTATTAGAAAATTGCCTCAGCTTCTCTATGTCTGGAAAGGTCTTTATTCCTCCTTCCTATCTAAAGGATATCTTTGCTGAGTATATTATTCTTGAGAGTCCATATGTTTTAGCTGTTCTGTTTACTCCTGCAGGGATCCACTCAGATAGGTGGGGACAGTGGCGGGGTGAGTTTTGAGAGGTGGCCCAGAGCAATGGCGATAACCACCACCACAGCCAGTCCTGCTTCCACAGCTCCTTCCCCTTTGCTGGAACTAGTTGGGCTGTGAATCTGTGTCTGCAGACCACAGTTCTCAGAACTGCAAATATTCTGTTCTTTTGATCTGACACTGCTACTGTTCCGCTTCTAGCACCAGGCAGGTGGGGGCGGGGCGAGCTCTGGGAGGGTCGGGAGGGGGTGGCTAGTCTCAGTGCCTAAGGCTTCCGTTCTCTGTGGCAGTGAGGGCTTAAACCACCATTTTCAGCCTCCTTTCCTCAGTCTTTGCTCCGAGGTCTCTGCCGTGAGCGTTAGGTTCAGCAGTGTTATATGCTGTCCCCTCAGCCCGGTGGGGAATAAGCGGATCCTTAGCAGTCCCAGTTGTTTCCTCTCCCACAGCTGCGGTAGTTCCAGGATGCAGTGAGCTCAGAGCACTGAGCTAGGTCTGCGTCCTGCGTCCTGCACCCACACGGCCCCATCTATGCACTTCTCCCTTCCCTTCTCCCCTGCTCGTGCAATGTGCCCACCTTTAGGTGAATTCAGTAGTGAGACTCTCAGTCTTGACTGTCTGCTGTGTAGGGAGTTCTTTGTGGAGTTATAGTTTTTCAATTTGTTGTAAATTCCATGGGCGATTTCCAGAGGCTCACTTCATGCCACCATTTTGATGACGTCTAGAAGAAAGGGGTCTAAATTGACTTTCTGACACATCAATGAGTCACTCTCCACAGTATGAAAACCCTGCCCTGTGGAAAATTGGGAGTTATTAAAGGTTTCAAACAGGTTTTGTGATGACTCCAAAGATCATTGTTTTGGTAACACAGAGAATGGATTAGATGTGTGAGAATGGAGATGGAGAAAAAAGATAGAGGATTATCACCCTCGTCCAGACAAGAGATCTGAGTGTGTGAACTGGGCATTTGGTTTGTGGATTGGGGGCAGGAAAGATTTGAGAGATGAGTGGGTAGAATTAGCAGAACTTTCTCACTGACTCTATTTGGATGTTTGGTGTTGATGAGGGAGGTAAAATGACAGAAACGAAAGATTCAAGAATACTTTCCAGGCTAACGGATTAAACAACAAGGGTGTTTCTAGGGGAAATTCACAAGTATGCAGTATACAAGAGAACAACAGTCCTGTTTCATTTTAAGAGAAGCTTACCACATTCTGCTGTTCTCAGGGTGGTTTGGGATTTTCCATGATTCTGTAATTTCTTAATAGAATGTATCTTAGGAAGTATGCTGTTGTTTGATCCATGGATCCCAATCTGATGCTGTCTAAAACAGAGACCGACTGAGAGAAGGATTCAAGGATATGTGTTGCTTAACAAGATCCTGGATGGATCTTGGCAGCAGTCCTATGACTAATGTGGCTATCACTGCTCTGTATTTCACGTACAAGAAAAGTCTCATTTGTTTGTCTTGTTCCTTTGTTGTTTTCAGTTTTGTATACCACATACCAGTGAAACCTATGTAAGTTGACTAACAATTATCACCTCAATAAACTTTTTTAAAAAGTCCAAAGACAAAGTAAAAAAAAGAAAAAAAAGAAGAAGAAAGAAAGAAAACAGAGTCTCTATGGTATGGTTGATTTCTCCAATCCTCACTATTTCGAGGTTAGCTAGAACTAAAATTCACCCAGTGTCGCAGTGTCGTTCTTTTCTCCACCTCAATGCTTTCCTCAAAACCCTAATATTTTATTATACAGTGATGACCTTGCCTTATACTTTTAAATTGAGACTATGTGGCAAGTTCACCTTAAAATATTTCTGTTCTTTCACATTGCCAATCTTCCTTCAGTTCTGTCAGTAACACGTACTCTTCTTTATTGCTATAACTCCTCTCCAACTGTTTTTATGGCTCTCACTGCCCCTTTTTCTTCCCATATCAATGTGCTGCTCCATTTGCTTTCTAAGATCAATATTTTTCCGATGCTCTACCAGCATGTACTCCTTGCAAATGCTTCCTTTGGATAGTTCTATTACCCGCTCTTCTTTGTTGTTTGGAAACTGCTTTTCTGTATTGAGTTGATTAGGATAGAAAATGAAATGATCTTTAATTTTGGTTACAATACATATAAAACTCATTTTATCAGTTTTATTCATTTATTTTATAAGCTCATTGTTCCCCGGGAATTAAACAGGAGTAAAGATACAATTATCAACAATCTGAAATGCTAAAAAGAATTACTGCTGATGCTTATGTTTGTTCAACGTCAAGGGTGTGTGTGTGTGTGTGTGTGTGTGTGTATGTGTGTGTGTGTGTATGTGTGTGTAAGAAGAGAGATACATATTTTACTCTACTTGAAATTTCAATGTATTAAAATAATATGTAAAATAAAGACTAAAATAAAAATATTAGTTATGGATACTTTAGTGATATCTATACAATGCTCACTGTGGTGTCTCATGAATTGAACTTATCAACAAAGGTCAGTAAAACACTGTCTTATATACCTTGGTTTGGGAATAGTGACAGAAGGGTGGTGATAATTTGGAAGCTAAGAGCAAAGTATGAGTATTGTAAAGTGAAACCTGCCTAGTTCTAATATCTTAGTTTCAAGAAATTAACTTTACAAAAAAGACAAATTATAGAAATACCTGACTATAGAATCACTTATAGAAATAGTTCTGTCAGCTTTTTTATACCTATAGGCAACAACCTCAATAAACCAGATCTTTTCAAGAGCAACACCAAAATTTAATAGGGACAGTGGAAAGAATTCAGTTTAATTTTGTGTCTTATTTGTATGCCTTATTAATATGCCATAGTTCATAATATCCTTGCATCCTGATATTTTGAAAAATTAAAATTCCTTTACTTGTGTGCATTGATATGAACAAAGGATTTAAAAGAAAGAGATATTGGTTGAATATTTGCTCCGTCATTTACTACAAATATAGCTATATTTGGGTTTCTTTGTAAAATTTAAATTATAATTTGTTTTACAGTGTTATTGTTGAATTTATGAATTCTTCATACAAAGTAATTAAAATGTTGCCTGTCACACCAGTCACACATTAGGTGCAAAAACCAATGGTAGTTTTTATGTGACAATTTCCCCAAAGTTGGAGCAATAACTATGTAGTTGACAAGATGTTATTATTTTTAAAACATTTTATTGAAAATCTTTCTACAAAAACTGCATTTTTTTTCTGCCACTTTAAACCAGAATGGAAACATTATTTTAAAATAAGGTCTAAAGAAGTAGGGTTTCTTAAAATTGTCTCAGAGACAATGAATGAAGGGACAAGTTAGTGGTTGCATGGGAGACATGTTTCAACCCAATAAAGTTGCTCTAGCTGTTTATGTATCAGGGATCCTTCTAAGTTGTTCTGAGAATATTGGTTTCTGCTGCTCAAAAATTCACAAAAAGTCAAATAATTATTAATATATTAATTGTTAAAAACATTTTGGAATCACTTCATACCTACAGCAAAGTTGAAAGAATAACATAATCAACACCCATATATATTCACCTAGGCTAACTAGTTATTAACATTTTGTCACATATGCTTTCTATTTCTCTATAGTTCAGTCTGTCTCTGGTTCTCTCTGATCCTATCTCTGTTTGTAGATAGATGTTAGCTAGCTGGCTAGATAGATAGAGAGATAGATAGATAGATAGATAGATAGATAGATAGATAGATAGATAGATAAACAGATAGATAGAAAGAGATCTTTCATTTTTCTCAACCATTATGACAATTCACCCCATAAATATTTCAGCATTTATTTCTTGAGAACAATACCATTCTTCTATATAAGCCTAACCCCAATAAAATGATCACACCCAATAAATTTAACATTGATAGCATATTAGAATCTATTATAAAGACCTTATTCAAAATTCCCCAATTTTTCTCAATAATGTCCATTGAAGTTTTATTGGGAAATTCAGATATTATACTGTATTTAGTTGTCATGTCCATTCCTAAGCCTTTATCATCTGTCTCTCATTATATTCATGGTTTTATGCTTTTGGTTTTTAAGAATCTAGGCAAGTCATTTTACAGAATGAGTCTCAAATTAGATCTATTTAATTGCTTCCTTGTGATTTTATTGAGATTTTTAAATGTTGGTGAAAATGCTGTATGTCAATTTCATCCCATTATTGGTGATGGTCGGTTTAGTCACTTGGTTAAGGTGGTATCCACCAAATTTCTCCATTACAAAGGTAACGTCCCCAGTCTACTTCACATGTAATCTGTGGGGTGATATTCTGAGATTATGTGAGTAGCCCATTCTCCCAGTACAATTTAGCCAGTGATTTAGATGGTAAATGGTGTGAGGCATTCTGTCATTCCTTCCATATTAATTAGTTACACACATTTCAATAAAGAGCTTTCCCTTCCTGCTTCATGGTTGAATTTATGTTTTTAAAATTATCCATGCGAATTAATGTATTCATTTTAATTCATTGTTACAATCCATTATCATCATTCATTTCCATGCTAAAATTATTCTACATTGAGCCAAAGAAAGTTCTCCAAGATTCCACCTCTGTTTTTTAAGCATTTTCTTACTTTCTGAAGTAAGTGACACATGAAACTTCTGACATAAAAGTAGAGTCCAGACTCACTGTTTACTTGTCTGCCCCCACCCTGAATCAGTCATTTTTCCAAGAATCTGGTTCATATTTTTCAGAGGATGGTTTTCAGAAACCAAGATCAGGGCTCTGGGTTTGCTTGTTGCTACTTGAGTATTGTTGCTTCTAGGCCCTGTCAGCAGATACTAGACCATATATGTACACATACACACACACACACACACACACACACACACACACACACGTGTGCACACACCAAATGAATAATTATTTCTGCAGCTTGCCATATGAGTGTATTTTTGACATCTTTGACTCTAGTCCAATTCCTTAAGTTTTTTTCTAGCCTCTCTTCTTGCTTGCCTGTAACTTCCTTCTCTGACAGTATGAAACAGCTCCCACTATTAACCATTCGTTTACATATTTGCTTAACCCTAGCATACTGGTAAAGCAATTCAGAGTTGTTAACCCATCCCCCCATGACAACTAGAGTGTAGTGTTTATGTATAATTTCTTTAGTTTTTACACTTACTGTTTCCAGTCAAAACACTATTTACAAAGTTAATGAGGTCGGCTCCTTTCTGACCCAACCCTTTAATTGCATTAAGTCAGACATTTGTGAGATAGTTAGATTCATTTATCAAAATCTGCATTGCATTCAGGGGTTGATTTGTTGTTGTTTTAGCTTGCATATATTAAACTTCACTCTTTTGTACTGTACACTTCAATGTAATTTGACAAATGTATGGTGTTCGCATAACCAGTAGCACACAGATTGGTTCCTTCACTTAAAATTCCCTTTTTCATATACTTTGCTGTCAACCACTCTACTCCTCCAAACTCGGGCAACTACTGATATTTTCTATCCCTATAGATTGGCTTATTCCAGCACATAGCATGAGTGGAATCATACAGTATGCAGCCCCTTGGTCTAGCTTCTTTCTCTTAACAAAGTCCCTTGACTCATCCATCGTACAGCATGAATCAGTGGCCCATTCCTCTTTACAGCTAAGTAATATTCCATTGTATTGGACAGTACACTCCAGCTTGTCTATCCATTCTCCTGCCAATGCTGTTCAAGGCTATATCAGTTGCCCCTAATTTTTTTTAATATTGTGACTACAGCTGTAACAAACATTAGCATATAGAATTTTGTGTAGGCATAGTTCACAATGTTCACTTGGTTAAATAACTAATGGTGTGATTCCTGGGTAATGTGTTAAGTTTACATTTATCTTTAGAAGAAACTGCAAAACTGCCCTTCAGCGTGGAAGACAGTAATGAATGTGAGTACCTGTTGCTCTGCTATTGGTTTATATAGATTTATTTTATATCACGGTACATAACCTAATTATTTTTTGTTCCTGTGTAGGAACTAGTCATGAGGGTTTAGGTATATTACTTTATCATCTGCAAATGTAACTCATTTTACTCTTTTTCCAGTTATTATGCATTTGATTGATTTCTCTTTAATTATAGCAGCTAATATGTCAAAAAAGATGTTCAGTAGCAGTGGAGACTGTGGGCAGGTTAGCCTTTTCTTGACCTTAGTGGGATTATCTCTGGTGTTTCTCCATTAAATGATTGTGTGTGTGTGCGTGTGTGTGTGCGCATGTGTGTGTGTAAGTATCCAACAATTCCTATTTCTTAATAGTTTTTATCAGAAATTGACATTGGATTTTTATCAGCATCCTTTTCCATTTAGTCAAGATGCATTGTTTCTTAATGGAGACAGTGGATTTGGTTTGTTTTCATTTTCTTTAGGAATTTTCATAAGTTTCTAAATAAATTTCTCCATTAATGTTTATAGTTAGATTAATCTATCATTTTTTGGTGCTTTTTTATATGCTTTAATTATCAATATTATGTTGTTCTCATAGACTTTACCTTAAAATTTCCCTCATTTTCTATAATTTGGAATATAGCATTGAAATTACCTAGTCTTTTAATAAAATTTTCCTGTTAAATTATCTGGGTGTGCTGTTTTTGTTATGGTTCTTCTTTTTTCTTTTTCTTGTGAGATAGTTATTTAATTGCTAACACAATTTTTATGATTTATATTTCCTATGCCTCTCTAAGAAATTGGTGGAAACTCTTATCAAATAGGATTAATCAAAACATCTTTATTTTAATCAATCTGAATTCTAGATTTTCGTGATATTTTTTCTGGGAGGTCTCCGGTGGCTCATTCACTATCTCTGAATGCTGTTGTCTGGGGCCTTTGTTTTCATTCCTTTATTATTCAGCCTTTATTATTTGTATAGATGTTTGTTTTAACCAACTTAAAGCATTCTTAAAGTATTCATCACTGCTATGACTGAGGAGGGCAGCTTCCTCCAGTAACTGCCAACAAGTATTTATTAAAGGAAATACCTGCACAATTCTAAAATGTCTTGTCTCTCCATAATTCTGAATTTGCTTTCCTGGTTGTGCTGTCTGTGGTTGCACTCCCTCTGCTGGCTGCTGCAAATAGAAAGGTGTTTCAAATTCAGGTGGATGGAACAGTCACTTTCTGGCAGGGTCTCAGTTGAAATTTTTTTTTTTTTCCATTTCATACCAGCAGGACATTTCCAGGGTCCATTTATGCTATTGCAACTCAAAACAAACAAACATATTCTTCAATTATGCTGAGTCCTTTTTAAAGTATTTAACACTAGTTTAATAAATATATATCATCCTTTTATTTTTTAAACACATTTTTTATTATCTTAATTTTTCAATTATAGTAACATTCAATATTATTTTATATTAGTTTCAGGTGTACAGCATAGTAGTTAGACATTTATATAATTTATGAAGTAATCCCCCTGATTAGTACCCACCTGGCACTATACATAGTTGTTACCATATCATTAACTATTTTTCTTATGCTGTACTTTACACCCTTATTATGATTTTGTAACTATGAATTTGTATTTCTTAATCCCTTTACCCTTTTCACCCAGGCCCCCAATCCTCCTCCCATCTGGCAACCATCTTTTTTTCTTTGAAAGACTTCCCAAATTTACTCCAAGTTAGTCTTTTCACTAACTGTATCTGTATCGTTACAGTCACTGAAGCATTCCACCCAATTTAATGTTTGCATTTGCAGGGCTGAGCGGCTCCTAGTCAAATTTCACATATATACCACATATAGGAAACTGAAGAGGGAATTCCAGAAAATAGCATGCTGAACTCATTAATAGCCGGATGCTTCACTTTTAGAAATGGTTTTGAGGAATAATCAACAATTAATTCCACAAATCCATAATTTTCTCACTTTGAAACATTTTCAGTTTTTCATGCAGCCAAAGTCTTGGTACTAGAAGAAATGTTAAGTGTTTAGAAATGGAAAGGACTTCACACTTAAGCAACTACAGTTTCCCCCAAAGGACAGTGCTACTTCATGCACCCCTTCCATGTCATAAATTTTGTTAAAGCATCTAAGTCCAACATGTTATATTACAGTACTATGATTTTCAATGTGTAATCAGGATGGAAAAGATTTTATGTCAGTTTTATCCCTACTACATACTAGTCTCCCCTTCTCTGCCTCAAACTCCAAACACAAATTAGAATAACTTAGCCCCAACACCTACCCACTACTACTTAATAATGGTAACATAACAAAGATACCTCAAGGGTAGTTTCGTTTTGTTTAATTTTTTTCTCTTTAAAAGCAATTTCATGACAATGTTCTACTTGCTGGAAGGATTAAGGAGCAAAGGTGCAAGAAATTCACACACACACACACACACACACACACACACACACAAACACACAATCTCCCTTTGGTCCTCTCTTCCTAGCCAAATGCTAGATAACAAATGAAAATGAGAAGAAATTAGGGACAAATTTCAGTTATTGACAAATGGACAAAATTATGTCATTGCTTGAAAGAGCACCATTATTATGTATTTCTCATGGCTTTTAAGATCCCTTAATGTCACTGAAATTATTACTAAAATCTGTGGCTTATAGATGACTGGTTTGTTTTCATTTTTATGATAGTGAACAGCAAATAGTGAATTATGAGACAGAGACTCAGACTTTAAGGGCTTCTAGCATCCAGCCTGCTGTCCTGAAATTATTGTGCACTTTGGAAATGACTTCCTCTTTTATATAACCTGTTTGTGTGCTAAATTACAAGTTGGCAAACCAGCACTCTTGGGCCAAATCTAGCCTTCTGCCTGTTTTTGTAAATAAAGTTTTATTAGAACATAGTAATGCCCATCTGTCTGGGTATTGTCTGGCTGCTTTTCTGCTACAAAGGCAAAGTTAAATAGCCATAACAGATACCACATAGCCTGCAAAGCTTAAAACATTACTGTCTGGGCTTTTATAGAAAAAGTTTGCAATTCCTTGTGCAACATGATTGTAATTTGGTTCCCTTGTGGAGTAGCTCCCTTGCTGTGTCTCTGTTATCTGTTTCGTTCTGATTTAAATACTGTTTGTAGACAAAACATTACCAAACAAGAGCCAGATTCAGAAAGGCTTTCTGTATTTCCATTCACTGTCATATGTGAAAGTAAGTAACAGATTTAGTTTTCTTCTTCTGTCTTCAGTTTTAAGAGAGAAGTCGTAATGAATTCATAGATAAATAGATGATAGATAGATAGATAGATAGATATAGATAGATACGGTTTATTCAATATCCAATATAAATCTAATGTGATTTATAAATATTCTCCAATCAACCACACAACATTTCAATGAATTGGATTTCCTAGGCATTATCAGACCCTGTTTCTTCAGTAGCTTATCCAAATGCAGCAATTAGCTCTATCCCATTTTTATCTATTTTGTCACAAAACCAAGCTCATTTTTATTCTGCAATATTCTACATAATTCCACCGCTAGTTCCCTATAATGGATTGATCCTACGTGGCAATTTACCCTCATTATAGGAATCTAAATAAGATATCATATAGGAATAAAATTATGTAAATCAGGAAGGAAAAATAGAAAAGGAAAATATTAAGAGTGGAGCAGAAATCTAAACACGTATTTGGAAGACTGGGTATAAGTGAAAGAATAACTAAGGAGATAGGAGAAGCTACAATCTGGTGGTTAAATAGGAGCTAGAGTTTGCAATTGAGAGACGCAAAGTGAAAAGCCATTTGTGGAACAGGGGAAATCTGAATAAAACCTTTAGTTTAATTACTGGTATTATACTAATGTTAATTTCTTAGTTTTGATAAGAATGCTGATATTTAAGATGTTATAAAATGAAGGGAAACTGGGTAACAATTTTTGTAACACTTATATAAGCCTAATATTATTTCAAATTAAAATGTTTAAATAGGATGTAGTCCTGATATTATGCAGTTCAGGGTCTAATAAGGAGAGACAGAAACATTAACAAAAAACACAAAAAAGAATGTCATGCACCAAATGTTCTGATAATAGTTTCCCTCAAGACACCATGGAGAGAGAAGACAGTTATTGATAGCCCAAACCACAGTATGGGAAATGGAAACGGATAAACATCAGGAAATTCTTCCAGAAGTTGTTTCCAGTGTGTTCTGAAGGATGAGTGGGAAATATCCAGGCAAAGAAGACGATAAAGAATTCCAGGTAGATGTAACACCATGCTTAATGATATGGAAACAGGAGCAAACATGCCACATTCAAAGAAGTGGAGTGGTTTTTAGAGGTGGAGTGGAAAGAGGTGAGATTGTAGAGCCCGGCAGTAAACATAGTCAACAGGGACTTGTATACTAAAAAAAATTTCAGAATTTTAACTTGGCACAAATAGTGAGAGTTGAGCAAAGGTTAACAGAGATTGGTATGATCAGTTTTGTGTTTTATAAATGTTAACCTGGAGGCTGTGTGTAACATGGATTGGAACAGACCAACAGTGGAAACTGAAAGAGTAATTCACTATATTACTTTATCCCAAGTGAGCTGAACATTAGAAATAGGATTGGAAAAAGTGTAAGGTTTTAAACACTTAAAGAAATCAGGATAATTTAGTGTTGTTTGGATATGAGGCTATTGAAACAGAGAAATCTAGAATGGACCCAGGTGATTTTTCAGAAAACTAGTTGCAGGTAAGTATTAGTCATTTAAAGAGTTAGAAAGAAAGAGGTGAACAGACTTGGAAGAAAAGATTGTAGGGAGCCATTTCCATTTTTACCTGTTATTTTCAGTTGCCTATAGCACACAAAGATATTTCAAGAGGCTGTTGCAGCTCAATAAAATCTAAATGAGTTACCAATGTGGAATTCATTGTGTACTTAAAATCATGGGATTAAATATATTTGCCCAGGGAAAATCCGAATTAAAGAGAAGAAAAAATAAAATTAATACTCTTGGGAAACCAATATTTGAGTGAAGTGAAGGAAGAGAAAACTGCAAAGGAAATTAAGATAAATGAACCATTAAGTTTTGGAGAAATGAAACAAAAGATAGTGGTTTTACAGGAGGAATCAAAAGGAATTTCAAGAAAAAGGTAAGGCCCAAAACTCTCAAATATTTGGGGTATCAAATAATAAAAGGATTGAAAATATCTTGGATTTGGTAGCTAGAAAAGCATTGATAAATTTGAGAAAACTCTTTTAGAGGTCGAAGTGAGATATATTGAATGGGATCAAGAAATATGGAAGAGGTGGCACAATTGACTTTTGTATGCAAATGATAAAAGGCATTAAAGGGTCTTTTATGATGGTGTGATTCATGTATATGAAAAGTACAAGGAAGGATAAGCAGAGAGACTGGAGAAAGGAGAAAAAGAGATAATGGGTAGTAGAAAAGCTTCCTGAGGATCTTAGGAAAAAACTGAGTCATGCACATAAGTGTTAATTTTATTGTTGGTCAGAAAACAACTTCCTTTAATATTATACATAAAAGCAAATAGAAAAGAGATAATCAAATAATGACAGTAGAACGTAAAACTTGAGTGAAAGAAAAACTTCAGACTAAAATGACTTAACCTGTTGAGCAACTTTAATAAGAGAAAAGTATCTATTCTACACAACTTCAGTATAATGTTTAAATTAAAAGAAAAAAATCTTAGAGTTTGAAAAACATAAAAGTGGCAAAAAAAGTGATGAAAATATATTTGGAATTAGAAGGCTCTACCACCTGCAACACAGGAAACTAGAAAAGGCTGCGGAACAACATGTTGAAATTGTAATAAAAAAAGAACTGAGATCTAACAACCTCATCCTTTCACATGTGAAGGACACGTGAAAACCGAAAGGTACTCATATTTCTCAAAATAAATTACTCAGGTGAGTTCTCCTCCTTCATTTCATTCAAGGTTGTATAAATGTCACCCTTTTTAAAGGGGATTTTCCTAAACACCCCAAGCAACATTGCATCAGTCTCTATCATCTTATGATTTTCTTTGCATCGTCACTTAGGAATATATTATATAGTTATCTGCCTGTATTCCTCACTGAAGTTCCTCCAGTGCCTAGAATAGCATCTGGAATCTGAGCACTGACTAAATACATAGATCGGTGGCTGACAAATGAACTGTATAGCTTTTATTGTTTCTCACAAGCAGGAAGGAATATTCGGTATTCAAAAGATAGAAAACGCGATGAACTTGTGAACTGTTTTGAACTGTTCAAAACAGTTTTGAACTGTTTTGGACGATTAAAAAGGTACTACAGGGACATCCAGAGGGATTGCTGAGGAGCATTAAATGGGTCATTGATTCTCATTTGGCCTACATTGAAGGTGCTAACATTATTGCTTGCCCTTCTTTTCAAGGACTTCGCTCTTTGGGTCATTTGAGGTTTGTGTCATTGCTTTCTAGCTCTTACTCATCTCTCTCTTCCTTTCTACTGGGTGTTTCCAGATGTCGCCCAAACATGCATAAAGTAATCCCATTCTAAAAGAGGGTTTTACTCAAACTCCATGTCCCAGCTCAACCTCCACTCATATTTTTTGCTGCACTTCACATCCAAATATTTCCAGTTTATGTTATCACAATCATTCACTATTTTTTAAAAATGGAAACACATTTTAAACTATTAGAATACAGTGTCTCATACAACACTCACCAGTGCAATACCATAACTAGAATTGCCAAATGTCAGTATTTTGTCATTTTGCTGAAGATCTTATTTAACTCAAAGAAACAACATATAATTAATAAAACTGCAGTTTCCTTTTTATCACTTATAATCAAATCATTCCCCTCCTCACTAGTAGCAACCACTATAATTAATTTGGTATTTATTTACCTCTCTACCCAGTTTACATATGTTTATATATATAACAATAATTGTGTTTAACTCACATCAATTTAACACACTGTCGGTCTCTTTGTATAACCGCTTTTTGTATTTATCTATATATATCACATGTACTTATGTCAACCATTCGCTCATTCATTCCTTCATTCATTCGATTACATCGCTCCTTTATATGCATATACTATTTTTACTTAACTATTTCCACTTTTCATTATATTTTATATCATTATCCTTATGCGTTACTTTTTTTGCAACCTCAGATCATATCTATCGTGAGTTGATATTGTAACAGCTTAAAAGATTGTGCACGAGTAATTTTACTTAAATAACTGTATTACCCTATGTCACCAACATTATAATGTCAGGGGATGACTATGACAACAAGTACAGTGTGGAAAGAAACTTTAGAGGAACAAATAGTGTTAAAAGAGTGCCTGGAGAAAGAGAAGGCAGGAAACTAAAGGGGAAGAGCTAAGAATGCAGGAGAAACTTACATTTCATGCCAACAGAGTGTATTAGGCAGAAGGATATGCGTGGTCAGCAATGTCAAATATTTCAACCCAGAATTTTAAAGGTTATTGATGACCTTACTAAGTATCGTTTCACTGGAGTCATGGGATAGAGGCCAGATTAAGATATATCACTGTGGGCTAATGAACAAATGGGAGAGAAAGTGTCCTTTTAAGATTTTGGCTGGAAAACACACACACACACACACACACACACACACACACACACCTGTATTGAAGGAAAGGCTTGTTTTAAAACTTGAAAGTGTTACTATCTTAAAGAAAGAGAAAAGAAATTGAAATCACAGGGAGGAGCAGTGCACACAGGAAGATTTGTTGAGACTGGATGAGAGAACATTTCTTTACAAAACTGAAAAAGGTGCCCAGAAATTATTTTTGTTTTAATATTAATTTACTATTCAGGAAAAACAAATTGTATATAAGTGTGGCAAAATGCTCACTTCAGTCTTTATCACAATAATGTTAAATGCATAATACTATAAAGTACTACCTAGGCTGATGATTTTTTTTTAGTATTGCTCAAATGTTTGAATTACATTATAAAGGAACTAAACATTCTCAACAGGGAAGAATTCAGTTCACCATTTAAAAAAAATTAAACAAACAAACACTACCCAATGAGTAAAGTCGTAGATGATATCTGCAAGGTTGTTAAAATCAAAACTAAGGATAAATCAGCAAAAGAAACCACCAACAAAACAAAAAGGCAATCAACCAAATAGAGGAATTTATT